>NC_041397.2:89091565-89109065 GCF_900747795.2 Erpetoichthys calabaricus
TCTTAAAAAGAGCTGTAAAGATATTGACAATAAGCTACGCAAACCCACCAAGACATGCAATCGTTTAAATCAAAGCGCGAGTCGAAAAACACCATCCCATAATATTAGTTAACGATTAACACATTTCTATATGTATTGTAAGCATACAATACAACTGATAATATGTTGCGCTTATTTATCTGGTGTACTGACATTTTTGCGCGTTTAACGGCTGAAATCTAACGTGGTTTGTGCCCTTCAGAATGAAAAGAGTTTGCATTTACCTTTTTAATAAAAGGCGAGCTTTTAAGCCTGAGAAATCACCTTGTAAATGCACACGTTTAATTGCACATGTGTTAATATGTATGCTTACACAGTATTAAAAGACAACAAGTACACAGTATTAAAAGACAGTCAACAATTAACATCATTTACCTTCGTTCCCGCGTTTGACTTGTGCTGTAAATCTCTTCCTCGTTTTCAGTTCACGTGATTACGTAGGAGGCGTAATATGTGATGACGCGATACGTGACTCCGCCTCCTCCATTAGAGTATATGGACAAAAAACAGATTCCAGTTATGACCATTACACGTAGAATTTCAAAATGAAACCTGCCTAACTTTTGTAAGTAAGCTGTGAGGAATGAGCCTGCCAAATTTCAGCCTTCTACCTACACGGGAAGTTGGAGAATTAGTGATGAATGAGTCAGTCAAACAGGTTCCAGTTATGACCATTACGCGTATAATTTCGAAATAAAACCTGCCTAACTTTTGTAAGTAAGCTGTAAGGAATGAGCCTGCCAAATTTCAGACTTCTACCTACACGGGAAGTTGGAGAATTAGTGATGAGTGAGTCAGTCAGTCAGTCAGTCAGTGAGGGCTTTGCCTTTTATTAGTATAGATATATATATATAATGTGGATGGGTGGAAGGACTTCAGGGAAGTGATGGGGTGATGTTGGCCCATTTAAACCTAACTTAAATATTATTAAAGTAAACAGAAGCTTGAAGGCAGAAAAGGTAAGAGAAGTAATAGAAATCAAAGGTAGACTTCTTGACTCTCACAGTTTAATAGCTCAGGTCTTTTCCAGGAGCTCCATTCTGGTTGCAGTTCAGGTCCATATTGAGACAACTCTGTGGCATGCAGTATTTTATAATAATTGACCAAAATGGGACAAGTCTGTTGACCTCACTGGGGGACTTCTTACCGCTGCAGATAAAAGAAGAAATGATACTGTAACAGTGATCTCTCTTGCCCTGGGGTGGTATTGCTTACTTCATATAAGCCTGTAAGCATGTGACTACTCATATATATTGTGAAACATGCACGTGGGAGGCAGCTTAAAGGCTCAGGTGCTGTTAATTACCTGCCGAACCAGGGGTTGATGCTGTGTAGTAATGTCTTCTTTCTTCCTCCCACTGCAGAACAGAAGACTGACAGTCATTCCACCACTGACGACACTTCTGTTGTCCCACCTCCTGGACCCGCACCTTCCTGACTTTATAACCTGGGAACCAGCCATGATGTTCTCAGTTCTGTTCTGAACTCATGTCTGGAAAGACATCTCCACAAATTACATTATTGTGCATTCTTCTTAATTATACAGGATCTCCAAGGTGGTGCACCAACTCTTTCACCTTGTTGTGTCAACTTTTAATAATATTTATACTGTATACAAGTACTATTATACAAAATATCACAGTGATACAACACTTTTTCCCTTTCAACAACAAAACAAATCCTTGTGGTTGATAAGGCTCCCTTATAATAATTATAATAATTATGAGGATTTGTTGTAGCTTTTAATTTCAGCCCTTAAATGAGAGAAGAGTACTGCAAGTAGAAACCACTGGCAGTATTTCTAAATGCACCTGCAAATGTGCCGATTTGCTTTAATGTGTTAATTTTCTGAAAATACCCTGATTCTTCAGAACACTGCCTCATAGACTTTATAACCATGACATGCCGAAGTTACATTTATTTATGAAGGGTATAACTGACATTATTGCTGGTGGTTCTTTTTTCTAGGCCGAAGACTTCCATTAGTTTAAAAGATTAATAATCAGTCTGTACAAATTAATTGCAGCACTAATTCAGTGACCCATGAGGAGTAACAGCCTTCCAATCCGTACTTCTGCACTTCTCTTTTTCTAGTTTGGGTAGTATTTCACTGCATATGAATATATAAAAAAATCATATAACTGAAACATTGACAACAGAAAATAAATGAGTTAACACAGAAGAGAAACGTTTATTGTTGGCAACATAAATCACAAAATTAAAACTGTGCTGCCTTCGGACTGGATTTTCACAAATCATTTTCTTTTCTGCAGTAAATAATCAAAGAAAGTTACTCAGATGAAATCAATAAATGTTTATTTTATATGGTACATTTCAAAGTGAACACTGTCTCAAAGCTTTCCACAAAGGAAATCTAATTTCCAGACAAATCATAAAGTTTATTGATATGTTTGTTCATTGAGTTGGTAAGGACGGAGGTAGGCATAATATTGAATGTCACAGGTTAAAGGTGAAGTATATGGTTTTGAAAATAATAAAGAAGAACTAAGTTTTCAGTTTGGATATAAATGATGAGCCCCAAGGAGATAAACGACAATTTCGAGACAGTGGATGATTGTCGCCTGACTCATGATAATCGTATAAAGAGGCATTAGAAAAGTGCACAAGCCAGTGTCTTCTGTTATGAAATGCCATGGTTCTGTTTGCACCACAGACGTTTTCATCAACTCTGTTTTTACTTTCATTATATTTGAATCTTCAAACAATAAGAAGTAGGACTGTGATGTGTGAACTCAAGAAAGAAATAAGAATAATTTTTACACATACTTTTGCCAAGAGTTAAGGGAAGAACAAATGCACTTTATGTCCATAACGTACCCACAAAATTATGTTGTAGTTGAAAGCTTTTATGAACAAAAGAGTTCTCAAGTACAAAAGTCCCAAATAAACTCAAAATGCTAACTAAAGGAGGATGATCATCAAAACCAGTTAGTTAAAGAGGGCAGTGAAAATCTATATGAATAAAAAGACTTAGAGAAGCTCCAAATAGCACAAAAATGCACACTAGGTGTTGCTTGCAAAGGCAATCCAAGGCAAGTTAGTCCCAATAAACAATCCAGCAGACAAAGTAAAAAAAAAACAACAAAAGTCCAAAATATCCAGGAAATCACTAAATAAATAAATAAACACAATAGCAATAATCATTTGCAAACATGCCATACCACGAGCACATTCATTGAACCGCAAGGGACTGTGGGCTTTCTTCAGCCTTTCAAGGGCTGAGGGCATTCGCACATTGATGATGGACCTTGCCTGTTTGGGGACCACCTACAAAACATGGCACATTAAAAATATACTCTGAGACTAAGAAACTAACTAAAATGAACATAATATTAACATACTGCAAAAAAGGAACAAAACAGACATAAAAACAGCATCTAAACCTCAGCTAGGGGGAACCCTGGTTGAAACATAACAAGAAGTTTTTATCTTATTGAATTAAATTTTTCACACAAATTTCACATGGGTTAAAATAAAAAAAAGAAACAAAGTACTTTGCTCATATCCCACCTATTGGCGGAGTGGTGGCTCTGAGGCTAGGGATCTCCACTGGCAGAAGTGATTCCACTCTGTTGGGCCCTTGAGCAAGGCCCTTAATCTGCAATTGCACCGTCCTGGGTATGATGTTAACCTGTATCCAGACCTGCATGTAGGCCATCCAACCTGCAGGGGAATTTGGGAGTTGGTGGCAGAATTGCCACTCCAGCCACCGTAAAAAAACCTCACACTGTTCCATTCCATTTGAACTAGTGTGATGCTGAGTGCTTCTTTCAAGTAGGTTGCTGGGCATCTTATTTACTTCAGGTAAACAGCTTTGTGTAAAAAAGGTGACATTCACTCTAAACCAGCTTTTTTCTGTGCTCCCACAACCTCATTAAAGTCCTTCATTTAAAGAAGGTGAACTGGTAATAACCTTATTAAATCATTTCTGTTGGACCTCCTATTAATATATGTTTACTTATGCTGAAAACAATAATCTGTTGCAGTTGTTTCTCAAAACTCATACCCTGTGATCCTTAAAAGAAATATGTATAGTACTCATCTAATGCCTTTCTTATAACATGGAGACCTAAACTGCACACAGTATTCCAGATGTGTCCTTATTGTACAGCTTGTACAATGTATGATCTCTTTTGATTTAAACTCCACTTAATGAGTGTGCTCCATAACCCAGTGTTCTAATTGCCTTTTTGATTATTCGTTTACAATAACTTGTTGAAAACAATGAAGAGTCCGCTAAGGCTATCATGGCTTTTTTTATAATTGGTGCATCATAGCTTAATGCTCCATTATATGTGCATATCTAATATTTAAATATTTCTTTCTATTAACCTTTGGACCTTCTAGTTACCCAAGCTAATCTGTCGATTCAGCACCTTCATCTCTGTTCAGCTTGGTTCATCACCTCGAACACCTGCTAAGTCGGTATGCAACCTTGTGTGGTGATCAATGACTAGCTGTTCTTCAGGGGCCATGTTGCTACGTTCTGTTGGTCTTGCAGATTCACTCTATACAATATCCACAATATCAGATCATATCTGACAGAGTATGCAATACAACACCTGGCCCAGGCTTTGGTCTTGTCATATCTGGACTACTGCAACTCTCTGTTGCCAGGAGTACCAGCATGTGTCACCAAGCTATTGCTGATGATAAAAATACAACAACTTCTGCCTGGTGTTCAGGCAGACTGAGGTAGGCATATGTCACTCCTCTCTTCAGATCACTATCTTGGTTCCCTGTCGCAGCACATATAAAGTTCAAATCTTTGATGCTTGTCTACAGAGTAGTCAATGTGTATATGGTGACACTTATGAGGTCCTATACACCTCCTCAACCACACAATTCAGCTGATGAACAGTATCTGGTGATGTCGCCTCTGTGTGGTATCAAATCTCAGTCAAGACTCTTTTCATGAGCAGCTCCTAGCTGGTGGAACGAGATGCCCACCTCCATTCAGAATTCTGGCTCCCTTGATGTGTTTAAGAAGCATATGAAGACTCTCTCGTTTAGTGAATTTCTGTCTAGTTGAATTAACAGGTGGTGATCATTTTTGTATCCTTTTCATATAACACTTGTTCTCAGACGTTCCTTCAGACTGGTGTTTACTCTTTTATAAGTTGTTTTGGATAAATTTGTTCGCTAAGCAAATAATTTTAAATGTAACTGCAAACACTGCAAAATTGAACATTGACTCAATCATTTACTAACTCATTTACTCAGTCATCAACAAAAACACTATTTCCTGTTAGCTAAATACTTTAAATTTGTCAGGATGGTACATCCAGAGGAGTAGGAACCCACTAAGAAAGGACATTTCAATATATCAATATTTAATGGCAAAAACTTTGCCTGAATTTGACTAAACATTTGCGACATTGTAGATAAAACCAAAATTAGCTGACACGTTTTTTATTTGTGGATATTTGTCATTAATAATTCTGTAGCAAGTGGGATATTATAACGCACTGCAGCCCCTGTTTTGCCACAGCGCTGAATGTAATCTCACTGACAAAGGGGGTGTGCCAGTTGATGTAAACGTAGGCCATCTACGAGCAGTGAGAAAAGCGCTGTATAAATGTAAAGAATTATTATTATTATCTACAGAAGCAAAGTGAAAGGTGCAAAGTTCAGTGAAGCCAAAAGAAGACATGTTTAGTAGGTGCTTGCCAGGCACTGATCCAGTAAGAAAGTTATTTAATATATATTACCGCCCTCCCCCTTCATCTTATTTGCAAATATATGCAAATGCTGAAGTGGGGACTACAATTCCCATCAACTAATGCACTGCTCTGGATGATCTTATCAGTGCTCATGAGGTTTAAATAAGAGCATGGACAAACATGGCATGTTGTTAAATGTAGAACCAAGGCATGATTAAACAGAATGAATCACAAATTATTTGTATAGCATGACAGAGATGCTGTTTATCAGAATGTGATAAGAAGAGAACAGGATGGGGCTTTTGAGTGAGTAAAAGTAATTAGTAACTTTTTTTTTGTTGGTGGACAATAATTTAAATGCACAGTATACTCAGGCAGTACTAATTTTAGGCTGAAATGCTTAGAGTTATGATAGTTTTTAGCTTTGAATGAGTCAATTTTAAGCCACCTTTGTAACATTACCAATTATCATTTTAATACAGAGTTCTGCTGCAATCTCTTACACACAAACATCACCAAGGACTGTAGAGTATGTACTGTAGCATTCAACATTCAGCAGCCCATAATATTTGCCACTAAAAAATACAAATATTGTACATAGAAAATTACTTGGTTATATCTGATATAAGGCGGCACGATGGCGCAGTGGTAGCGCTGCTGCCTCGCAGTTAGGAGACCTGGGTTTGCTTCCCGGGTCCTCCCTGCGTGGAGTTTGCATGTTCTCCCCGTGTCTGTGTGGGTTTCCTCCGGGCGCTCCGGTTTCCTCCCACAGTCCAAAGACATGCAGGTTAGGTGCATTGGTGATCCTAAATTGTCCCTAGTATGTGCTTGGTGTGTGTGTGTGTTTCCTAAATTCAGCTAAATTTGGAGCTGAAGTTGCACCCCCAGGAGCAAAGAGTTTTGTTTATGAAAGCAAAGAATTGATGTAGGTGTTGAAACACATTAAGTGGTAGCACCCTAGACCGCCTGTGTGTGAAACTCCTATAGGATTTTGGTCTTCTTTCTTTCTTTCTTTCTTTCTTTCTTTCTTTCTTTCTTTCTTTTTTCTGAGCCTAGTTTTCCATTTGATCCCTGAAGTAACATTTTAGTAACATTTTTTTTATTCAGTCCTGACAGCTGACTATTTTATGTAGATGTTTTTGTGTTATTCACTTTTTACTGTGATTCTGCCTATCAATTTTGTATACTTATAATTCTTGCCACAATAAACCACTTCAACGGACAATATGGAGAGGAGAGACCAGGAAGTCACAACCACCATTCCAGCTCCAGATACCAACAGTCAGGTACTCACTATACTGTCTGCTGATGTTACACGCACAATCCAGAATATCAATGTACGGAAAGGCACTGGCCCAGATGGTGTTCCAGGATGGGATCTTAGAGCCTGTGCTGCGGAGTTAGTGGAGGTATTTACAAATATCTTAAATTGAACTCTATCACAGTGCACTGTCCCAACCTACCTGAAGACATTCACCATAGTATCAGTTCCAAAGCAGACTGCAGTAACTTGGCTCAAAGATTACAGGCCAGTAGCATTAACACCAGTAATCATGAAGTGTCTGGAAAGATTGGTTCTCAAGTACATACAGGCTGCTCTCCTACCCACTCATGAACCTCACCAATACACAAATAGATCCAATAGGTCAATAGATGATACCTTTTCCGCTATTCTCCACACTGTTCTGCTCCACCTGGAATAGTGAGAAACATATGCACAGCTGGTATTTGTGGATTCCAGTTCTGCTTTAAATACCATAATACCCAGCAGACTGCTTTCCAAGATGTCCGACCTAGGCCTCCAGCATAACATCTGCCTGTGGATACAGGACTTTTAAACAAACCAGCCACAGTGAGTCTGGATGGGTCCCCACCACTCCCCCACTCTGTCACTCAGCATAGAAGCACCACAAGGCTGTGTGCTGTGCCCTTTCCTTTACTCTCTGTATACATATGACTGCATACCAGCCCAAAACACAAAATGCCATTATTAAGGGAGGAGGTATGAAGTCTGACAGACTGGTGTATAGAGAATAACTAAAGAACTGATCATTGATTTCAGGAAGAAGCAGGATGACCACCAGCCACTGAATATAAACAGTGACAGAGTGGAGAGAGTCTCTAGTATTAGGTTCTTGGGTACCTACATCTTTGAAGATCTCACATGGTCAATAAACACAAAGTCACTGGTAAAAAAAGCACAACAGCAACGCTCAGGAGGGTTGATTTGTCACAAAAGCTTCCTGTGTCTTTCTATGTTTGTTCCATTGAGAGTGTCTTGACTCATGGGATACTCATGTGGTATGGCAACCTGACAAAAATGGCTCTGCAGAGAATCATAAAAACAGCAGAGAAAATTACCAATACACCATCTGCCTACCTTGGAAGACATCTACATCGCTCAATGTCTGCGGAAGACATCCAGAATCAAAAAGTACTTGTATCACACAGCACACAAACTGTTTGAACTTCTTCCCTCAGGGAAGAGATATTGGTCCATCAGAGTGCGGGTCACACAGTTTCTACCCCAAAGCGATTACTACACTAAATTCTGTAATGAAATCACACACCTCATAGAATTGTGAAATATCATATTTTGTTAATCCTAGTGTGATTCCCAAAATATATATACTCTGTTAATTCTAGTGTGATTCCTATAATTCTTTACATTTTGTTAATTGCGTGCTTTAGCCAAATTTAATATAAACATTTGTAAAATAAATAATTATTTACACGAAAACATAACTTTGACAATTGACCTACTATGAAATATTATGCCAAATAGACTAAATAATAATCTAAATATTCTAATTAATAAGAAGTAAATTTAGTGTTATTTATGTTCCATTTTCAAAATATTTGTACATTTATATTGATATACATTATAAATCAATCTCCACTATGCCATATAAAAGAACAGAGTTTATTAAATTAAAATACAAGTAGATTCAGTGACCTGCTTAACGGCAATCATAGAGCCACAGGTAAAATCTGAGCCAGCTATATTGGTTAAAATAGATCCTAAGGCAGATGCAAATTTTTAATTTTTGAAAATAAGTATGCATAAGTATAATAAAATAAGTTTGGCCAAGTAAGGTAAATATTAAGACAGGTTACAATTAATAATTCATTACTGATTTGGATTTGTATATGGTGTATTCTGAATTAAACACCTTTGCATAAAGTAAAAAGTAAAAAAATAAACAGGACTGTGATATAAAACATTATAATTAACTTTGTTTTCTTTGAATTAATATAAGCAAAACCTTAAAAATAGTTTTTGCTTCTCCTTTTGGTAAACCGCGGTGAGAAAAGATTCACAGTTAATAATTATTTTATTAAAGTCTGCTTGTCATTTATTATTTTAGATTGGGGAGCAATGGTACAGGAACAATGCGTTCAGAAAAGCGTGAAGGATTAATGTATGCAATTTAGTTTCATTTGTTAATAAGGAAGCCTGCAAAGATGAGAGAAGAAAGCTTCAGTGCTGCTTGTGCCTTAACCAGAATGCCCAGCTGATAAAGGAGCATAAAAAGATTTTGTGGGTTACTTTTGCAGGCCTTCCAGCATTTTCATGTGTTTGCAAGTGGCTTTGAGAATATCAATTAGGAAGCTTGGTCATCTTGTGTAAAGTGCTCCTTATTGGTCTTAATATGTAGAGAAATAGGTGTTATTTTTATTTCATTTTACTTTATTTAGTAGCTTCTTTGTGAATGTTCAAGTTATATACATTTTGGTTCAAATAGACATTTCTAAGCTCATTTTTATATTCAGTGCAAAATACTTCTTTTTTATTGTAATGTTCTTGAAGACTATTTCTCTCTTGTAAATGAAAATGAAAGTGCAATGTCTAGAAATGCATTAAATTTTAAAAAGCTAAATATTTTATTAATGTGGATGTTTTTCTCTTAGACTATGGCTGAACTTTCTTGCACTTGAATTTATGTGGGTAGTAAAAATTGAATTGTTGGAAACCTGTCGATCAGGGTGTGTTTCTACCAGGTTGTATGGCGTTTGCCTTAGTTATAAGAGGTTGGTTGTATTCTGTTCTTTGTGATGGTTGCATATTAGTCTTCATGGCATTATATTTTCAATGCAATTTAGTGTTTTTGTAGTGCTCTTCAGCGACTACATGCTCAGAGTGCTGTAACAAGCTCATAGGTAAATGCAATTATAAGTTTTACTAATTAAAGATAGAATACACATAAAGACAACAGATTTATTTTACAGACAGGAAAACAAAGTTGTTTCAAACTGATTGACATAAATGGAAGTTAGCTTCATTAATTAATTGTTGCAGTGAAAGGTTCTTAAATGTGCTTGATGTCACCAGCACTGTCTTATAAATGTAGACGCATCTCAAACACATCCATTAAAACAGGAAAAAATGTCATTAAGGAAGTTGTACTCTGGATTTGTAGTGATCAAAGAATCCATTTTGTTGACCCCTTTGATGCTGTTTTTGGACTGTTTCTGTGAAAAGCCTGCTACAGATGGCTGTATTTCACTTAGTGACATCACTGGCCGGTTTTATTTTATGCTGGCCCTTGAAGGCTATTTCCATCTCTCAGGAATGATCGTGTTAAGCTAGCCATTCATTTTCATGGAGACTCTCGTTTTTTGTCCAATTCCTCCCTTATGAAGGTGACAATCTTCCTGTGATGCAGCAGCCAAGCCCTGTTTAGTTGTGTTATATGTATTTATCTGTGTTGCTGAGGACGACACTCAATCAGCCTTCTCTGTCCAGCTAATGAAAACAGTAAACCAGAAGCTGCCTCATCTTACTTTGTCTGCAGAGCCAGCCAATCCCAAATTTAAGTATCATCCAGTTTTGATTCTGTCCATCTGTACAGCTTGGTAACTCTCTTCAGGTTAACAGCCACCTTGTGCCTGTACTGTAGTGACTGCTGCTCAGTTATGGAGTTTGCTATTCCTTTGTACCAGCGGTTATCTTTATTTTTTTTGCATGTCTTCCTGTTCATTTTTGCAGATAGTTTTTTTTTCTGCACACATCTTGCTTGTAATTCTGGTGTCCCATCTCCATACCCCTGTTTAATATGCACTGACGGTGATTTTTAACCCACTTTTCTCCTCAGCCTTAGTTCTGGTTGCTTTCATGATTAATGCTTGTTTTGGAAAAAATGACTTATTAAATGTATTCTTTCATTTTGAATCAATATCTGCAGTGCCACCCAAATATAACTCCAGCCTTCCGTAGATTTTATTGTATCACCTAGCTGGATCGTGGACCTTTTATACTGTAAAGTTATGCAGTTGAGCAGTAGCAACAGATGAACCAGAGAAACGCACAATGGTTGTTTGTGATGAGAGATGTGCAGCAGCCCTAAAGTCTGTCCATATAATAACAAAGAAATTCCTGTAAAATGCTTATTTGAATGCAGAGGTGCTAATGTTGAAACAGAATTACATTTTCATGTCAGTAATGAAGTCTTTACTTCGGTTGGTGAAACTGACACAAATGACATATATATTTAGATATTAAAGGACAGCTTCAAGTTACTGTGTCAAAAAAGCAAACACAAATTCTCAGAATTTAATTGTACTAGGACCTTTGCAAATATTGCATATAGCAAATAGAGTTAAAACCTGGCTTTACTCATTGAAATACATTGTGGAGACCTAGTGTGCATGCAAAAGTACACCTTTTATTAAAAAGATACTTTCCATCTTCATTGGCAATAACCTTATGTTTTATTTCACAATATGGAAAGGACCAGAGTGTGATAATTAAGCACACAGCACTAGGCACTGCTTTACAACTGCAAGCTGCAGGCTGAATGTTTTTCCCTGTTTCTAGTTTTTCTTCAGATCTGATCTATTATCACTGTGGAAGAGCATTTAAAAATTACTTTATTTCTGATTCAAAACCAATTATAATTACAAATTGTAGTCAGCACATAGAAACTACAATTAGACACTAAATCAAACTCAGATCCTCCACAAGAGATGTTTGCCTTCCTAATTAATTTTCTATCAAAACATAAATTAATTCAATGTTTGCGTGTGAGACAGTTTTAAAATGCTATTTACTAAATGTCTGCTCAGTAGGAAATAAAGTAGTTCTTGTTAATAACATTATTTTAAAGACAAAGGCTGATCCCTGCGGGATTACAGAAACTTGGGTGAAATGGCATTTTTTAATGGATGCTTCACCTGGTGAGCTCATTTTTTGAAGCATATATATAAATTGTGGTGCAGAGAAGACTTTGCAGTAGTTTTTATTTATAGCCATAACAATGAAATAATTAGATTATTTTCCCTAATTTGAAGTAAAATACTAAAACCTGGAGCTTACATTCTTAAACAGGTTGCACTGATTTAGCACTTCATTATGACAATATTGCTGTAAAAGGCAATTTAAACACCACATAAACATACATGTGAAACCAGACACTCTCTCCAAAAGTTCATTTCTTAGGAGACCAACCACTATATTAGCTAGATTTCTTTTGTTATTAATTTTTTTTTTCCTGCTTTATATTATGCTTCATAACTGGCAGGTCTAATGAGCTATGCCATCCAATGTTCCCTATGTGTAAAAGCTGTGATGCATGGTTGGTGCCCATTACTGAAGTGGCACAGCTGGCATCTTCAAGATTAACCTATCTTCTCCTATGCCTTTGCCTCTTCTGTCATGAAACAGTTGCTTAATTGAAATTACTTAGTAAAATGTCATTTGCAGGTATGGATTCACAAGTGGTTATAATAGCTTGATCTATCATATAACCCTAAGTCAGAAATATCAGTCTAATTCAATATTCATGAGTAAATTTTCTTGTAATATTGCATTCATCAGCATGGAACCGTAACTAAATAGATCTGTGAGTGCTGGCTCTGCCCTGAGAAATAGCAGTCAAGTGGCTGCTTTCTGCACTGAAGGCACACTACCACAGTCTGCCAATTCATACTTTACTAGGCACAATTTGACCTCTCATGCCACTTATTGTTCTGCTTCTAGCCCTTGCCGAGGGGGTTTTATTGGCCACTTTATATATGAGTGATGTAAGATTATATACTATATGTGTTTTGTCTATTTCACCCTATCTCTACTTTGGGTTATTACCCACATTGTCAATGTTGTGAATTATTGACACAATGAAGCACATAAAAGGTTGTAGGCCACCAAACAAAATGAAAAATAGTTTTGCTTTCCACACCCTAGGCAGCCAGGCCCCAACTCAACAGTCCTGCCTAGGTACAAATTGATGGGATTAGGGCTTCGTAAAAGTCTCAAAATGCCCAGAGAGGAGCAGGAGGAAACCATAAAACCCTTCCGCTCCAAAGGACAAACAAAACAAACTTCCTGCATTACAATGAAATTCAATTCCAGTCCTGGAGGTCCGCAGTGGTTGCAGGTTTTTGCGATAACCATTTTCTTAATTAGAACCCATCTATTTACTACTAAAGCATTGTGATTGTTAGGGCTTAGTTTTAGCTTAACTTGTTCACTACGATTCAGAACCCTTAATTGCCTATTTTAGTTTTAAGCAGCTGCTTTAAGGTTTTGATTGTTGCCTGTTTTCTTAACCAGTTATCAGATAATAATGAGGTTCAAATGACAAAGGAACCACCAGCTCTCCAGCTAATGTGCTTCCGTTTACATACAGCACGAATGATCTTTGTTAATAAAATGTTTTGAAATAAATGAGACAGAAAGTAAGGACCTAGAGGTACAAATCTGTTCCACAAAATATGTGAAAATAAAAAAATGTAAAATGTGATAAATATTAGCCTTGGAAGAATGAACGCATTACATACACAAGCTATATAATTCCACACAAAGTTTCATTATCTGCTAGGCCTTACTTCTAATTACAAAACTGGTTGGAATGAAGACATGCAAACACTGCGGACCTCCAGGATTGGAGTTGAGTACCCCTTGTTTTATAATTTATTCAAAGGATTCCATAAAAAGAACACAAGAAAGACAAGGCAGGACCAAAGCAGCCAAAATAGGCCTGCCTAAAATAGACTATAATGCAATCTAATCCAATATATCTCAAACCAAAAAAAGATCAAAGACAGAGAATCCAAACATCACAAATCAAAAGACAGGAATTAAACAGAAACACAATGGCAAAGCTGCTGCATTATCATCAAAAAACAGAAAGTATATAAGACATAACAACAAAATGAATAACTGTCATATCAATAGAAATCACAATTTTACATAACTGTAAAGACAAAGCACAATTTAAAAACAGAATTAAAAAATATTGAAAACTTAAATAAACTTTACCCATGGCAACAACACTGGCTGTACCATAACAGTCAGCTGCCATTGTTCCCCTCCTTTTAGCTTGTTTTTCAGTTGTTTTTGAATCACACAGCAGACCTTATGATACTGCAAGAGCTTTGACTCCCTTTACATTAAGCATCAGGATTATCATTAATTGAAACAGTCAAAAGAAAAAAAAAACTGTAAAAAAGTAAGCAACTGCTTTTTTGAAGCATACGATATTTTGGTCTTAGGGAGCTATTGAATGTTAGGCATGTACTCACTCCTATCCAAATAGAGTCAGATGAGCAAAGCACATTCTTCCACATTTAAATATGTCTTTTGTAATTAAGTACTTTTTTCATTTTTGTTGAACTCCAAGTTCTGTTTTCTTTATTTGTATCCTATTAAAACTCTGGCAAGGGTTGTGTAAATTATTATTATGCTTTATTTTTATGAATCTGGTAGTTGTTTTTTATTTTTATGAGTTCATGTGGCATGCAGTATGTGAACAATGCTCTCAATTCTATAAGCAATTTGTACAGAATCTAAAAATAGTTATTGCAGATCAGTTCCAAAGTCTACAATTATAACAGAACCTAAAACTGGACTCCAGTTAAGAGTCATTGGATTGGTTTCTGTAAGAATTTTGTGCATATTGATATGTCATCCTTGTGGCGCAGTGGTAGCGCTGCTGCCTCGCAGTAAGGAGTCCAGGGTTTGCGTCCCAGGTCCTCCCAGCATGCAGTCTGCATGTTCTTCCTGTGTCTGCATGGATTTCCTCTGGGTGCTCCGGTTTCCTCCCACTGTTCAAAGACATGCAGGTTAAGTGAATTTGCAACACTAAATAGACCCTAGTGTGTTTTTGGTGTGTGGGTTTGTGTTTGCCCTGCGATGGAATGCCGCCCTGTCCAGGGTTTGTTCCTGCCTTGTGCCCTATGCTAGCTGGGATAGGCTCCAGCATCCCTACAGGCCCTGGTCTGGATTAGGCAGGTTAGAAAATGACATGACATGATAATTCTGCTTTTTTATTTCATAGTGCTTGCTTATCATGATACCAGCAAGTTGTCCCTTAATTTGCGTTACACCAAACTTTTGCATTACTGTTGATGACCCTTACTGACCTAAATTCCTTCAAAATGACTGTTTTCAAGCATTCCTTAAAGGAATTGGTTATTACTCAACAAATCAACTGGACACACTTCTTTCCAGTCTGTTTTAAATCTTATTAAGAAAACAAAAACTGTCAAACTGTAACTCCACTTTTATTTAACAATCATAATTTATTTGAAAAAATCTTTCTGGATTTATGCCTGATTGAAACAACTTTAACTAGTGTTGTTAATGAGGCATTGATATCCTCTAATGCCGAGACTGTTACAGTTATTATTCTACTAGATTTATGTGCTTCATTTGATATAATAGATCATTATAGTTTATTGCAGGGTGCAAATAATTTGCATCCTGGCTATATATTTTCAAACTCTGATTACAGTTTTGCTTCATTTTTAAATCACAGCAAATAAGAAGTGCTGAAAGTTAACTTGCAAGACCATTGTTTTATTATTTCAATAGAACATATTAACATAAAATGAGATTGTATTTTAGAATAAATGGATCTGTGGAAACAAAAAGAAAGTAGTAGAATTGTGCAGCCCAGTTTATTGTATGAAGAATGACCTTTTTGGGTGTGGTGGTGTTATAATTTCCTAGAAACAACTGTGGCTGCTCTGCAATGATTGTCACAGCACTTCCATTTTTTTATTTGGCGCTGTATAAAATCAAGCTTTCTTTAGGTTTTTGAGTCACTTCAGTTCTTTAAGCCACAAATACTAATATTTTCCTCTTTTGATTTTGGCCTCTGTTATTCTAAAGTCCAGACTTTCATTTTGAATTTTGTTTACCTTTCTGTTTGTTTTTGAAATGACTCTTGATGAATGATAACTATGGCATAACATTTTACAGAAATGCCATTGTTCTTAAAACAATGTCACTGGTACTTTTCAGTATCCATTGCACTCATGGAACAGGTGAGTGTTCATCTGATAATACAACATGGTCATAAACAACAAAGTAAAGATCTGGCATGTTACAGTATTAGCCTTTGTCAAAGATTGTATGTGAATTAAAGTTCAAACTCTTTGAACCCAGTTGTCAGCATTGCCTTGCTAGGTGCAGAATCCCAAATACGAGATCTTCTCTTTACTTTAAAGCTAAGGGGATCTTGTTTCTCTGACCCAGTGTTTCTAAACCAGTTGATGATAGAAAAGTATCATTTGTTTGTATAAACAAATACAGCCGAGTGCCTTAAATAAAAGTTAACATTATTCTTCCAAATTACAACTCATAATGGGAAAAAATGAAAAAATAGTAAATTAATGCTTCTATGATGCTGTGCAACCAGTTCTATTAAAATAAAACTTTGTTTTAGTCTTCTGCCAATATGTGCACACCTATCACTCCAGTGAGGTATACATAGCTGCACCGTTTTTAATTCTGTTGCTTGCATGCACAAATCAGTGAGGGGCTTCCCTTATGTGATTTGAGAGGACATCAAGTTGAGTTCTTCCATAAAGAGTTTATGGATCATAGGTCATATTTTAGATGGGAAAGAATAAAAATGTATACTAAGTTCCAATTTTAGAGAAAAATATATGGTAGGAGGTGCATACATTATGTCCACAGGACTAGTTCAGAATTACTTGATAGCATTAATACAATTAATTCTCCATAAACACAAAAAGATTGACACAAATTATAACAACAACAACATTTATTTGTATAGCACATTTTTATACAAATGATGTAGCTCAAAGTGCTTTACATAATGAAGAAAAAGAAAATAGACAACATAAATAAGAAAATAGAATTAGGGAATACTAATTAACATAGAGTAAAAGTAAGGTCTGATGGCCAGGGAGAACAGAAAAAACAATAAAACTCCAGTTGGCTTGAGAAAAAAATAAAATCTGTATAGGTTCCTAGGCCACAAGACCGCCCAACCCCCTCTAGGCATAATTTAATTATATTATTATTAGTATAATTATTTAAAATTTAATTATTTTATTATTAATAGTACAGAAGCCATATCTTATATTGCAGGGAGAACCACCTGCAACTCCGTATCAACAAAAGAAATGAGCTGGTGGAGGGTGACCAGCATGCCAAAGAGCCTCTGAGGCCAGTCACCATTCACGGGGAGGACCTGAAAGTGGTGCAGTGCTACAAGTACCTGGGGGTTCACATAAACAACAAACTGGATTTGTCTGACAACACAGTGGCACTGTACTTCCAAAGGAGGGCAAGTGGCTGAAAATGTTTTACTAGCTCATAGTAGCCAGTGTGTTGTTCTACACTGTAGTCTTCTGGAGAAACAACTTGATCTCAAATGAAGCACAATGCTTGAACAAACTTATCAGGAAAGCCCCCTCCATCACAAGGCACACCCTGAACATACTGGAAGCTGTTGTGGAAAAGAGAATGGTAGCAAAATGAGATGCCTTCATGGCAAATCCCTCCATGCCCTCCAGGAGGCACT
>NC_041397.2:89114065-89131565 GCF_900747795.2 Erpetoichthys calabaricus
TTTATGGCATAATGCATGCCTCATATTGCATCTGTGTAAATCTGCCCAGTTCATAAATGCAAGAAAAAAATTAAATGTTGGCCTGTAGGGGTCACTCCAGCTCCCCAAACCCAACACAGACCGACACAGGCACACGTTTAGCACAGCACACAGGTTTATCTGTGTGAAACTCTTGCAAAGAGTTTTCCACCACTAAAGCACAGAATAGCAAAAGTAAAATGATAAGCCCTTTTTCTTCTTCTTTCTTTTCTCTTTCTCTCTCCCCTCCTCGAACCGCCACCTTATCGTGGTGAGGGGTTTGCGTGTCCCAATGATCCTAGGAGCTATGTTGTCCAGGGCTTTATGCCCCTGGTAGGGCCACCCAAGGCAAACTGGTCCTAGGTGAGGGATGAGACAAAGTACGGTTCAACAAAACCTCCATGAAGAATACAACATTTGGACAGCGTTTTCCCTCACCCGGACGCGGGTCACTGGGGCCCCCCTCTGGAGCCAGGCCTGGAGGTGGGGCTCGATGGCGAGCGCCTGGTGGCCGGGCTTGCACCCATGGGGCTCGGCCGGGCACAGCCCGAAGAGGCAACGTGGGTCCCCCCTTCCCATGGGCTCACCACCTATGGGAGGGGGCCAAGGAGGTCGGGGTGCAGTGTGAGTTGGGTAGTGGCCGAAGGCGGGGACCTTGGCGGTCCGATCCTCGGCTACAGAAGCTGGCTCTTGGGATGTGGAATGTCACCTCTCTGTCTCTTTCTCTCTGCCTCAGTTCCTTCCAGCAAGCTTCATCTTCTTCCTCCCAACTCTGTCTCCTTTTTTTTTTTTTTTTTTTGTGACATCTGGAAGATACTTATGATGGCCTGTTAAAGTGGTCCGGAAGCATGACAAAGTAGGGCTTCCCAGTCCTTGCCGCACCCTTTGCGGAACCCACAGGACCCAACAGGGCTCAGTAGCAGGACTCCAACTCCCATGAAACCCTGAGGGAACCTGTGGGACTGCAGCAAGCCAAGGGGAGCTGCCATCTAGAGTTCTAGTGGAGATAATGCCCTATGCATGCTCTCTTCCAGATCTCTCCAATATATACAGTGCATCCAGAAAGTATTCACAGCGCATCACTTTTTCCACATTTTGTTTATGTTACAGCCTTATTCCAAAATGGATTACATTAATTTTTTTTCCTCAGAATTCTACACACAACACCCCATAATGACAACGTGAAAAAAGTTTACTTGAGGTTTTTGCAAATTTATTAAAAATATAAAAATTGAGAACGCACATGTACATAAGTATTCACAGCCTTTGACGTGCAGCTCGAAATTGAGCTGAGGTGCATCCTGTTTCCCCTGATCATCCTTGAGATGTTTCTGCAGCTTAATTGGAGTCCACCTGTGGTAAATTCAGTTGATTGATTGGACATGATTTGGAAAGGCACACACCTGTCTATATAAGGTCCCACAGTTGACAGTTCATGTCAGAGCACAAACCAAGCATGAAGTCAAAGGAATTGTCTGTAGACCTCCGAGACAGGATTGTCTCGAGGCACAAATATGGGGAAGGTTACAGAAAAATTTCTGCTGCTTTGAAGGTCCCAATGAGCACAGTGGCCTCCATCACAGTGGAAGAAGTTCGAAGTTCGAAACCACCAGGACTCTTCCTAGAGCTGGCCGGCCATCTAAACTGAGCCGATCAGGGGAGAAG
Organism: Erpetoichthys calabaricus; assembly: GCF_900747795.2. NCBI lineage: Eukaryota > Metazoa > Chordata > Cladistia > Polypteriformes > Polypteridae > Erpetoichthys > Erpetoichthys calabaricus. Next base: position 89,115,749 of record NC_041397.2, read on the forward strand.
GGCCTTAGTCAGAGAGGTGACCAAGAACCCGATGGTCACTCTGTCAGAGCTCCAGAGGTCCTCTGTGAAGAGAGGAGAACCTTCCAGAAGGACAACCATCTCTGCAGCAATCCACCAATCAGGCCTGTATGGTTGAGTAGCCAGACGGAAGCAACTCCTTAGTAAAAGGTACATGGCAGCCCGCCTGGAGTTTGCCAAAAGGCACCTGAAGGACTCTCAGACCATGAGAAACAAAATTCTCTGGTCTGATGAGACAAAGATTGAACTCTATGGTGTGAATGCCAGGCGTCACATTTGGAGGAAACCAGGCACCGCTCATCACCAGGCCAATACCATCCCTACAGTGAAGTATGGTGGTGGCAGCATCATGCTGTGGGGATGTTTTTCAGGGGCAGGAACAGGGAGACTAGTCAGGATAAAGGGAAAGATGACTGCAGCAATGTACAGAGACATCCTGGATGAAAACCTGCTCCAGAGCGCTCTTGACCTCAGACTGGGGCAACAGTTCATTTTTCAGCAGGACAACGACCCTAAGCACACAGCCAAGATATCAAAGGAGTGGCTTCAGCACAACTCTGTGAATGTCCTTGAGTGGCCCAGCCAGAGCCCAGACTTGAATCCGATTGAACATCTCTGGAGAGATCTTAAAATGGCTGTGCACCGACGCTTCCCATCCAACCTGATGGAGCCTGAGAGGTGCTGCAAAGAGGAATGGGCGAAACTGGCCAAGGATAGGTGTGCCAAGCTTGTGGCATCATATTCAAAAAGACTTGAGGCTGTAATTGCTGCCAAAGGTGCATCAACAAAGTATTGAGCAAAGGCTGTAAATACTTATGTACATGTGATTTCTCAGTTTTTTTATTTTTAATAAATTTGCAAAAACCTCAAGTAAACTTTTTTCACATTGTCATTATGGGGTGTTGTGTGCAGAATTCTGAGGAAAAAAATTAATTTAATCCATTTTGGAATAAGGCTGTAACATAACAAAAGGTGGAAAAAGTGATGCGCTGTGAATACTTTCTGGATGCACTGTAGGTATCCCGGCTGGGTAAGGGTGCTGGACGTCTGCCACTATACAGTATATACTGTATATATTTTTTTTTCTATGAAAGTCATCTTTGACAGAGCCGAAGAGCTCAGCACTCAACTGTGTTATTATTGGACTAAAAATTAATACTTTAATTAGACATTTTGTAATCATTCTTGCGTAATATTATAGATCTTAATTGTTTTATGGATATTATAATTTTGAAAGAGCCTTGGTAAATCAAATGATAATATGTAGTCCTTGAAATGTTATTAAAAATAGTGAGGTTTTCCCTCACTCATTTGTAGTACTAGGGTGTTGTACCGTGTTAGCCATTATGAATGTAGAGAAAAGCCAAGCAAAATGACACCTTTTATTGGCTAACTAAAAAGATTACAATATGCAAGCTTTCGAGGCAACTCAGGCCCCTTCTTCAGGCAAGATGTAATACAGAAACTGGAGTTCCCTGTGTTTATATACACACTCTAGGACAAGGGTAAGGGGCCTAAAGCAGACAGTTTTTTTAAGAAGTCAGTGGTGTCCTGGATGTAGCTGGTTATATTATGGGTGAGGGGTTTAAGGATGTGCTCCATCCAACCAGAGGGAACCTTACTGGCCACAATGGATGTTGAGGCACTTTACACAAACATCCCCCATGATGATGGCATATTGGCATGTGAAATGTACCTCAAACAACATGATTTACCCACAAATTCTGTAATAGAATTGATAAAATTCACTCTGACACATAATCTATTCTCTTTTGGACAAGATTGCTACTTGCAACAAATGGGGACTGCAATGGGCTGTCGGTTTGCACCTCACTATGCAAACCTATTTATGGCAAAATTGAAGGAAGATTTCATGTCAATGTGCATCGTAAAACCAATGTTGCATCTCCATTACATAGATGACATCTTCATAATCTGGACTGCCAGTGAGAAGGACCTCCTCCATTTTCATAATGAATATAATTCTTTTCACCCCAACATAAAGTTGAAGCTGAATTACTCAAAAACAGAAGTCAGCTTCCTTGACACCACTGTTCAACTGAAAGACAACACCCTTGTAACTTATGTTTTTCACAAATCGACAGACAGACGGACCTACCTGAAAAGTGATAGCTTCCACCCCAAGCATATAAGGTGCTCCATTACTTACAGCCAAGCAATACGGTACAATCATATTTGCTCAGACCCGACAGACCGGGATAAACAACTGCAGGAGCTCAGACAAGATTTCATCAGACAAGGTTACACCCCCAAAACAACAGACACTCAAATAAGAAGAGCTACTGCCATACCCAGAAACAACCTTCTGGAATATAAAAACAAAGACAACAAGAATCACATCCCCCTTGTTGTCACCTACAACCCACATCTTGAAACACTTCAAAAAATTATAAAAGAACTTCAGCCAATACTAAACAATGACCAAACACTGAAAAATGTATTTCCTGAACCTCCCCTCCTGGCATATAGACAACCACCAAACCTTCAACGACTAATTGTCCAAAGCTCCCTAAGTGAACCAACAGAAAATGGCACATCTCCATGCCTACAGAAAAAATGCAAAACATGTGCCCACATCTATGATACAGAAAGAATAGTTATACCATACTGCCGACTTGAACATCACATAAAGGGATCATTTTCCTGCAGATCATCTAATGTAGTCTACCTAATTCTCTGCATGAAATGTCCTGACACTGCACTCTATGTGGGAGAAACTGGACAAACACTCCGCCAGAGAATGAATTTACACAGGTTCCACATTAAACATGGCAACAGAGATGTTCCTGTGGCGGCCCACTTCAACAGCCATGGACACTGTGAGAGGAACTTTAAAGTCACAGTGCTTATGGGCAACTTCAAAACACAGCAAGAGAGAAAAGAATGGGAAGTTAAACTTATGCTAAAATTTAATACATTACAACATGGATTGAACAGAGACAAGAGTTTTATGGCCAGATATTAGGATTGTCTACATCTCTCAGAATGACAGACAACCTGTCTACAGATCCACATTGTTTTGAAAAACTCATTACAGTACAAACTTCAAAAGACTTTGTTGGAGTTATCTTATCCAGAGATCTTGACCATACATTGTTCTTCTCTCTCTTGTTAAATTAACCCTAGCCTGAATGAATCTATTAATTTTTTACATTTAAAATTTCTCATTTAAAGATTTACCAATGTTGTTTCTTGTCCTAGAGTGTGTATATAAACACAGGGAACTCCAGTTTCTGTATTACATCTTGCCTGAAGAAGGGGCCTGAGTTGCCTCGAAAGCTTGCATATTGTAATCTTTTTAGTTTGCCAATAAAAGGTGTCATTTTGCTTGGCTTTTCTCTACATTCCCCTTACACACAAATATAAATATGACGACAAGCTCTTTGTTGTGGTTACAACATTTAATATATTTAAATAAATTACAGACTACAAACAGTAAATTATTCCTATAAGTATTTACCACTTGGATTAAGATCGATGGGGCAATTTCCTCCCCAAGTGTGAATTTTTTTCCTAAGCGACTCCTAACTGAAGCAGGAGAACACAGTGTGTAGCATAGTACCCTGTGAAGTACAAAACCCACCATCTAAAGAAAAAAAGCACAATGCTCTGAAAATTTGTTAAGTGTCTAGGCACAAAATATACTGAAAGATTTATTGTCTTTAACTTCACATCATCCTGAGTTTGCCCTTGTGTGAACCATGAAGAGCTAGTAAGTGTACTGCACTCACTTTCCCGAGTGGCAATGAAGGAGAGACCAGTCCTTGCTGAAAAACAGCCAGTGATATCTGGATTATTTGTCTTCTTATGATTATAAGACATTCTTATAAAGAGATCTCAGAGGTTCATAGCAAGTACAAGTTCTTTTGTCTTTTATTATAGAATACTTATTGAAAAGTAGCAAAGTCAACAAGAACTAAAACATCTGAAAATTTGCCTAATTGCCAGTGATTAACTTTTACAGGCATGGGTTCTTCTTTGCAAAAAATATTGCTAAAATTAAAGATATAATAATTGAATTTATAGGAACAAGTATCAAAATTTAGATTGCTTAGATGGCTATAGAAAGAGTACCCAGTCTGTTATATTTCAATTATTTAATACAGATTTTTTCATTACAGACTACCAAATTTCCTTTATATTTATGAGTAAAATTATATGACATAATATTGCGAAACTAAGCAGTAAAAGCTGGGTAAAATAGTAATCATATATTTCTGAATTGTTCAACATTTATGTGACTTAAGCACTTTGGGGTATTCAGAACATTCTCTCTATTTTGAGTTTTAGATTTATTGTGTTCACCTATTATTTAAGACTACTCAGATTTAAAAAGATAACGACATGCCAACTGTAAAGGTATCACTAAGGACAAATGGTACCTGGGTGATGAAAAATCAGAAGTAGGAGCTGCTATAAGCAAAAGAGGAGAAAAATCCGCATGGCAAGCAAAGACCACATGTACATGCTGCCAGTGTTGCATTTATTAAGGTATTTTAGTCATTAGAGCATTTTAGTCATTAGTTTATGGAAAAAAGAACAGCATAAATCTGAAAGAAAAGAGTTTATGAGATTTAGGAAAAACAATAAAAACTACAACTAGAAAACAGTAACATTTTTCTCAAGTTCTTACAAAGTATTTGCAAGCGCCTCTGATCTAGAAGCCATTCAAGTTTGTATAAACTTTAATGTTTTACAATAACATATCATTTCAAAAGAACACAAGATAAAATAAAAATAGCTATCATGTGAGTAATGTGTCTAGTCTCCTAAAGAACAAAGTCTCCTAGACTGCTCCTTTGCCTCTGGAGTATTTAAAACAGATATTTGTATTTTACTTGTCATAGGTTTCTGTGCATAGCTGTATGTCTTTTAAATAAAGACACATTAATTTAGGATAGTAACGAGTGAAAGGATGAAATACAAAATGGAAGATTTCTCACTGAGGTCCCAGGAAGGGTAGTGCAGCTGGTGTGTTGCTCTATGGAAAATACCAAGTAGGGTAAAATTCATTTTTTTTACCTTCTCTGCATTTGTGAACTGAGAGCTCTGGATTTTATAAAGTTGTGTGTCACACAAAGAACTCTGCTTGGTGTACAGAAGTGGTGGGATAAACCTTTCAGTTGTCACCTGCACACACAAAACAGGATTACTTTATCTGGACCTCAACTGCTATGTATAGTATAAATAATTGTGTATAGTGTTGGTAACTGGTGGTACAAATAAACATTTTGTTAAAAAATATTGCTGATAATGGTTTGTGTGTAATTACTGAAATTATTATTATTTAAAAGAATGAGCACCATTTTTTGGCCTGGGCCAAAAAGCTTGCCTTTTGAGTTAGGGTTAGGCTCCCTGGGGTGAGGCTTATTCTTGGCGTTCAGACCTAAATATGGGTTGGTTTGGCCTTTTGTGTCGCTTTCTGAGCTCTTCTTCCTCTTTTTGTCCTACATTTGTATCAGGAAGCATTGTATCATTGGTGTTCTAGTAGATCCACTCAAAGCACTTTTGAATAACAATCTGTTTGTCATTTTCTGTTTGCTATGCACATGGTCAGTTGAAATGTGTATGGAAAACTTTCAGAATCAGAAAAGTGTGCAGCCAGTACTCATTTCTCTCTTAAGTGGCATGGCTAAAATAGATGGTCCATGGCCAACCATCTGAAGACTTCACATGACTTCCTGCTGGACATTGTCTTGACCCTGGGGGTTGCTTGATTAAAATGACTTCTGGTTCTCTCGGTAAGATGAGAGGAAATATGCTTTAAGCCATCTAGAGTTCCTTGTTCCAGCCCAAGTCCTGCTCCGTGCTCCAAAACCAGACATCACAAGGAGATGGAGTGAACTATGAGAATAGTAAAATGTAAACTTTCTAAATATAATACTTAGTTTGCACCAATTAATGTTAAGTAATGTCTGGGTGGTTATTACAGTGTTCAACTTTTAACTTATCAGTGAATCACATACTCAAGGAGAAGTGCATTAAGGAATTATGCTAGGAAGCACTTCTTTATTTAAAGAGTTGTGGGAATCTGAAACAAACTACCGAGCCATTTCATTGAGGCAAAAACATTTACAACCTTTAAGACATTTCTGGATGAGATATTGGGACAGCTTAGCTTAGTTAACATGCTTGATGGACTGAATGGTCACCTCTTGTTTTTCATATTTCTTATGTTGATTATTATATATTCCATGTTTTTGATTATTTGTGTACTGTAATAGGGCGGCACGGTGGCGCAGTGGGTAGCGCTGCTGCCTCACAGTTGGGAGACCTGAGGAACTGGGTTCACTTCCCGGGTCCTCCCTGCGTGGAGTTTGCATGTTTTCCCCGTGTCTGCGTGGGTTTCCTCTGGGCGCTCCGGTTTCCTCCCACAGTCCAAAGACATGCTGGTTAGGTGGATTGGCGATTCTAAATTGGCCCTAGTGTATGCTTGGTGGGTGGGTGTGTTTGTGTGTGTCCTGTGGTGGGTTGGCACCCTGCCCAGGATTGGTTCCTGCCTTGTTGGCTGGGATTGGCTCCAGCAGACCCCTGTGACCCTGTGTTTGGATTCAGCGGGTTGGAAAATGGATGGATGGATGTACTGTAATATTGCTAATTGCTTTGCAAAGCACCTCACTGAGTGATGGTTTGAATACTGTACAGTAATACTTTTTTTCTAAATGCCACTTGAATAGACAGTCCTTCACAGTATGTTGTTATACCCAAAGGGAACAATTCATTCTTTTTTTCTTCTTACATTGCTGCCTTGGCATCTCAGTGCCACCTTCCATATTTAATTAGCAATCACTGCCAAGTAAAGTTACAGCAGGAGCTTAAAACAGATGGAAGGGGTAGTGACCCTCTGGACAAACACGACAAAATACAGAACATCTGCTTGTTTTCAGTATTCTTGGTAATTAAAGCAACCTTTTTGGAACTCCTGATATTTACTATTTGTTCTGATATTCCTTCTGTTATTGGTTTTCTGTCCTCTGTGTTCATTATTTTTTTCTTCATAATTATGTTATGTAATAAAAACTAACTTCTTGAATTTAATATTACTTTTTGTTGTACCTGTGTTATTCTGAAGTGATCTTCTACTGATTTGACAAAAGATGAATATTTACAAAAAATGTAAATGAGCTATCCCTTCCTAGGATTGTGATCATAGGGCACTGGCAGCTTATATACTTTAATAATCCTTAGAATTATGTTTATTTGAGAAATGTACTTCTGATATGGTTATTCATGACAAAATGCTTTGAGATGAGGGGTTAAACATAACATTATTGGAAAATAAAGGCCTCATGAAGGTTCTAAATAACTCGCTCACAAGAGGGACACCAGGAGCCTCTCCTGGAGCCAGGCCTGAGAATGGTGTTCATTAATAAGTGCCTGGTCGCCGAGTGTCTTGCTTAACCTTTTAAGACTAAACCCAGAAAAAGTAACGTGGAGCTACATCCTATAAGGTGATGAGTGAGGTTGGTGGGCTCAATGCCATGACAGCACAAAGGAGCTTAACGTTTTTGATGGAGCTTGAGCAGAAGGTTGAAAAATACTACTTAATTATAGTCAAAACCACCTAAAGACTTTCATGCAGGGTGACGTGGTCTCACCCCTACATAGCACCTGGGTGAGACCTAAGCCTACATATATGTCTTGTCAAGCTGAACAGGAATGCAGTATATTCTGGAAAAGCTGAAAGTCAAAGAAGGATTCATAGTATATTTGCTTTCTTAGAGAGTTCAACTTTGGGAAAATAATCCTGAGCTCAGTTGCAATGATTCAAAGTCAAAGTGAAGTCAAAGTGAACTTTATTGTCATCTCAACCATATACAAGTATTCATATAGATGAAATTGCGAAGCTCAGGGTCCACAGTGCAGCAACATGACGTGCAAATAATAAATTAAAAATAGAATTAAAATTAAAATTTAAAATTAAAACACAAACAAGACAAGACATTGTTCAAAGACAAGACAAAGAAGTCCCAGCAATATTGACATGTAGTTAGCAATATGAACATTGATGCAATGTATGGTATTTGTAATCTAGATACATAAATATAGTCATTAGATATGTAATATAATAAATAAATAATAGATATAGATGTGGGCGGCACAGTGGCGTCGTGGGTAGCGCTGCTGCCTCGCAGTTGGGATATCTGGGGACCTGGGTTTGCTTCCCGGGTCCTCCCTGCGTGGAGTTTGCATGTTCTCCCCGTGTCTGCGTGGGTTTCCTCCGTGCACTCCGGTTTCCTCTCACAGTCCAAAGACATGCAGGTTAGGTGGATTGGCGATTCTAAATTGGCCCTAGTGTGTGCTTGGTGTGTGGGTGTGTTTGTGTGTGTCCTGCGGTGGGTTGGCACCCTGCCTTGTGCCCTGTGTTGGCTGGGATTGGCTCCAGCAGACCCCCGTGACCCTGTGTTTGGATTCAGCAGGTTGAAGATGGATGGATGGATAGATATAGATAATACAGAAATTATCAGTGTATGATAATAGTTGTCTAAGACGTGTAAACAATGACAGGTCAGAATGTTTCACAGCAGAAGGATATCAAGAGTGTCAAAATACTTAAAGGTCAGTATGAGATTTTCAGTACTTTTCTACCTGCACACTCGTCTTTGCAGGACAGTGGCTCGCATGTATAAAAGTTCTGTTTTTAGAGGTGGTTGAGCTGTGTGGAAGATCCCTGGGAGCAGCCTGGTGTTAAGGAGTCTAACAGCTGGGGGGTAAAAACTCTCCTGCAGCCTGGCAGATCTGGCTTTGATGCTGCAGTATCTTCTCTTGGATGTCAGAAGTGTGAAAAGTCCATGTGAGGGGTGTAAGGGGTCCTGCACAATGATGCAGGCCATGCGGACACTGCTTTTGCAAAATATGTCCTGTAGTGAAGGGAGAGGCACCCCAATAATGTTCTCTGCTGTCTTCACTATCCTTTGCAGGCACTTGCGGTTGGATATGTTGCAGTTGCCATACCAGACAGTGATGCAGCTGGTCAGAACTCAATGGTGCCTGTGTAGAACATGGTGAGGATGGAAGGGGGAAGACTTGATCGCTTCAGCCGCCTCAGGAAGTGTAGTCTTTGCTGGGCTTTCTTGATTAGTGATGAGGTGTTATGTGTCCATGTAAGTTCCTCTTTTATGTGCACACCAAGGAATTTAGTACTCCTAACAGTCTCCACATCTAAACCGTTGATGCTGAGTGGGATGTGGGCAGGATGTGATTTTCTGAAGTCCACGATTATCTCTTTTGTCATGTCAAACATGAGAGATAGATTGTTGTCTTCACATCATGCAGACAGCCATTTTGCAACAAGATTTTCTAAAAAAAAGTCACGATGCCCTCTACTAACAGAGACGTAAACAAGTAAACCAGTTATCTGGTGTGTGCAATAAGGGAGGAGAAGAACACGTGACTTTTGTTAGATTTTTTTTTTCAAAAAGTGCTGACTTTCTCAGCTGCTGTTTTTAATTCAGTTGTTGCTTTTCTGACAGTTTTTTTTAATCTCAGCTCTGTGCTGCTATAAATACATTGCAAAGAGTTCTCTGTCTGGCAAGAAATGTTGTATTTTTTTATATTTCTAATGAGGATACGTATATTTGTATCTAAGGAACTGGGCATTAAGGGAAAGTGCTGTTGCTAATTGAACTGAATGAAGACTATATGAACACACCCAGGTTGTGTAATTCTTTGTACTGCTTATATCTGCGGTTATTTGTTCTGATGCAAATAAATATAACTTTGAAGTGAAAGCTTAAAAGTTAACCTCTTTTTATTTTATTGCTATTAACACAGCAGAGAAGTTGAATCTTTCATTCCTTGTCAAGATGCAGTCCCTTAAGGGAATGAGAAGCTGCTCTTGTGAAGCCTTTTTTTGGCGGTAAACTGGATTTAAAGCATTGCTGGTAAAAGGCAGCCCCAGTCATCAAGCAGTTTTGCCTTAGAGGTCATTAGGGCTGAATACATGGAATACGATATAGACAGTGAGACAGGTTAGCGGTTACAGCTAAACGTTTTATAGATAGTTTAGCAATACTTTAGTTTAGGTGCTGCAAAAATGCATCTATTACTCATTTACTCTTATGCAACAAGACATTAGCAAAGGGTTCTTTTAGTCTTAATTACAGTTAGAACATTCATCTCTGTGTAGTGGCACTTGATTTTCTGGTAAAATTACTTATGAATATGAGGTATTTGCTGGTTTTATAATGAGGAATGCAATATCAGGAGACATATGTCTCATTTAAACTACCTCTAACCATTCCAAAGTGAAGTTATTTTAGTAGGCCACCTTGCACAGATCCAAACCCACTTTATTCAGGTGTTGTAGGTGTTATGAACACCAAAAGAGGCCTTTGTTATGGTCTTGTTACATAACAGTAAATGAGTAATAGATTTTTGCAGTACCTGAACTGAAGTGTTACTTGTGTTTTTGACATATTTTCCGAACCTCCCATTGAGAAAAGAACTTAAAGAGTTAGTTACTACCTTTTGTGTTAAGCACATGCCTTACTTGATCTGATAACACAATAACATACACACCTTCCAGGTATTACAGGGAATAGAAAATGTGACGAGACATGATAGATGGCAGCTTGCTTATCAAAACAGAAAGATCTCTGTCTGAGAGGCTGCTCCAGGCATTACTGAGTCTGAATAAGATGCCTAAGAGGTGCCTGAAGTGAGAACAAGACACTTAACATTCATAAATTGTTTAATAAATAGTGCATGGCTGGATTGATAAATCTACTCTAAATTTCAGTCCCTTATTTTACCAAACATCCCCTCGCAGTGATAGTACACAAAAGTTGTACTTTCACTGGTTGCTGCTGCTGCTGCTGATGTCTTCTTCTGCTCATAAGACTAAGAATCCAGTGGTTTGCAGCTGAGTGTGATGAAGTCAGAATGAGAATTAGCACTTTCAAATCCAGGGGCCTCATGTATAAACGGTGCGCACGCACAAAAATGTTGCATAAGAACCTTTCCACGTTCAAATTGCAATGTATAAAACCTAAACTTGGCGTAAAGCCACGCAGATTTCCATGGTAGCTCATACCCTGTCGTACGCAAGTTCTGCGCTCGGTTTTGCAGACTGGCGGCACCCAGCGTCAAAGCAGTGCTACTGTTCCTGTGTGGTTACCCTTTCTTTTTTAGATCCACATTCCTGACGTGGCTTTATAAATACACTAAAATTAACCGCATATTGTTTATTAGTTTATGGTATCTGATTGTAATTAACCTGTAACAATATAATGGTCCACAGAATGGTCAAACTATTCCAAATACCATAACTGCTTTAGCGTTGTTACTCTCACTGCACCTTCTTCTTCTTCTTTCAGCTGCTCCCGTTAGGGGTTGCCACATCGGATCATCTTTTTCCATATTACTCTCACTGCACCACTCGGAGTATTTATATCACTGTATCTGAGTGTGAATCACAGCTGTACAGCTGCTGATCAGAGATTTATCAGTATACAGCATCAAGCACACACTGCCTCAGCCATGCTGTCTATTGCACTGCTCTCACACGGCAAACGCTTCAGAGCCTTTCCTCGCGGTTCAGAAACAGTTTCATCCCAAGAACTCTAAACGCACTCAATCAGTCCATCAAGTGCTCCTTGTCGAACTGTTTGTACTTATTAGTACAATTACCTTACTGTAAACTTGCAATACAGTTATAATATTGCACAACCTGAGGCACTTTATAAAGCGTGTATTTACATATGATGACAACATCATTTTTAGGATGAAATGCAGCAAAATATGTTTATTATATTATACAGATAAAACTTTAACTTCATTTAAATAATCTATATTGTTAATAATTAAACATGTGAGGATACGGTGCCACAGTGCTAGTGAGCTGCTGGCACTCCATTCACGGATTGTTCCTGCCTCGCGCTGTATTCTTACTGGTGCTGACGCAACACTGGAAGGATAGATGGATAGAATAATTAAACATGTACGACGAAGATATTTCAATGTTCCTTAAAAGTTTTGAAGAATCTGAGTTCTAAGCTTACAGATGGCTTAACGTCTATTACAGAGCTGATTGTGTGGCGATTGGGTATTTGGAGAAAGAAAAGTAAGGACAGGAATTGGAGGTTAGTACGTTTGAAAGAGACAGTACTGCTACAATAAAGTATTTCATCGAAGGTCGCGCATGGCACAGCAAGCATTTTGCGTGAGACATGAACAATCACTGCGCCTCCGTGTTCCCAAGTTTAATATGAAAATGATATCACGTATACATCTCAGTATTTTAATTATTCAGAGAGTCTGTAATATCACGAATGTAATGGATTCTGTGTCCTGTCGGAGGAAGAGTAAGCCCGGAAGCACGTAGTGACTCACACACATAGAGCACATAGAAGATCAAATACAAAACAAAGCATTTAATGTGCTACTTTAGTTATGATGGGATTTGAGAAACAAGTAAATTAAACAATTTTAAGATGAAGTTTATGATGTTCTACTTTAATGACAAAATAAACTACGTGATTAAGTGGAAATTTCGAGATTAAAGTTGACATTTCAAGCTTTTTTCCCTCTGTGTGCCTTTTTTTTTCTCTGTACCCTAATAAGCTTTCATATGACACTCAGATTGTGGGCTACAACTCACCTTTTCACAGCGACTTTGATATCTGACAACTGCTTTTTATTTCAGGCACTGTGCGACTTTGTGAACTTGAGCTTTTGAGTTTCTGTAACACATTATGTCACTCGATCAACTTCTTTTTGTTGTTTATACCACTGTTTAAACCAACAAATAGTACATTTTTCCTTGCCTCCACTTGGTATTCGCTGAAATTCTATTTTCCCTCGTGCTTTTGCTATTGCCTTTTCACAGAACACTGAGCTTAAGGGCTTTTTATATTGATTTGCATATTCAAAGAGGCGTAATTCTGGGAGAAGTTGGGATGGGGCAGCAGGCATGTGCACGTGCGTTAATTTTCACGCTGACCGGGATTTATAGAGCGGAAGAATGTCGAAGCTGGCGTTCTCACAGATTTATTAATCTGGATTTTTTTGTGCATAAGCACATTTCCGGTTTTGTACTTACATCATGTTATAATGAGAATTCTACGCATGGCGTTATGCATGAGGCCCCAGATCCTCATCTTGGAAGACTGAATTGCTCCATGCAGGTACAGTAAAGACTGATTAGCTGCCCAAGTGTAGAAGTATAAGTATCTTGGAGAGCTTTTTTCAAGTGAGAGTAGAGGTGGTTATAAGAGTGAGCATAGAGTCCATATAGTTTTAGGAGATTTATGGGTAGGGTTGTAGGACTATGATGGTGAAGTGCAAGCTAAACTTTCCAAGAAAACTTTGACATGTTGGTCCACAGTCATATCCTCACCTATGGCATCCATGAGCTCTGGATGGTAACCAAAGTAATGTAATCTCAAATACAAGCTACAGAAATAAGATCTCTGTACAGGATTGCTCGCTGTCTGTGATAGGGTCAACGAGTCAACAATAAGTCCCTGTTGCAGATTCACTGCTTCTACAAATTAAAAGGAGTCAAGTAGGAATCCTGGTACAGTACACTGGGAAAAGAACCTAAGGCTGATACTAAATGTATTGGTGGAAGCCAAGTAAAAACAGAGGGCACACTTAGGCATAGAGCTTTGCTCACATAAATGAAGATTTGCCATTTAAGCTTCTATTCACATCTTTGGTGCATACTAGGAAAACAGACAAGTAAAGAATGTACAAACACCACATAGGCAGCAGTTCAAACCTAGGAACTCTGGAGCCCTAAATCAATATCATCAACTACTGCACCACCTGATAAATCATGCACTATTTCTTTCAAGCTCATATACCCTACTTCTCATAGTTACTTCTGCTAATGCTCCTGGTGCTCCTGTTACCCAGAGCAGTTATCTGAACCCATTTTGAGGTCCATTTTGAAATGAGATACTATATTCTTTGACTTGGGGCTGGGGTTTTGTCTGATCAGTAAGCAAGTAAAGAGCTTTGTGTTGGGTAGTTAGCATTGATGGCATGTACTAATGAAGTATTCATTGGGCAATTACCTGAAAGTCACAGTACTAGACAGATGATTACATAATATAATCACTTTAATATTCATTCAATGATGTCAGTTTAATGTTAAGTTACACTGTGGCACACAGACAACAGAGAGCACTGTTATGACTACCTACTCTGAGCCTACAGAGTTACCTGGATAAAATGTCACTGATTCAACTCTTCCCATTAATGCCATAAAGCAAGGCTAACGTGTTAAGAAAGGAAATTTAACATGTAAAATTATGACAAACAGGATGAACATTACAAAAAACACAAATGGACTGATTTAACAAGAAAGGAAAATTACTTTATTTTGCAAAAATATATCAACACCTTAAACAGAACTGTACACATCCTAAAAAGAAGTGCCCATCATCAGGCCATCTTTATTCTGAAATCTCTTTTTCCATAACATGGTCAGGGGGAAAACAGGGTATTTTAGGTGTAAATGAGAAACCAGTCATGGATGAGGCAGCAGTCATCCTAAGTGCACAGCACACCTAAGTCCATACTTGCATTTACTCATCCATGGCCAATTTAATGTAACCAGTTTATCTAACTTGGACACCTTTCAGCTCTGGGAGCAAATACAAATACTCATGGATGAACATGCAAACAAATCTTAGATTGTGACCAAGCTGGGACTTTTAAGTCAGTTTCCTGGAGCTGTGAGATAGAAGTAGCTGTGAGTTTGACACATGACATCAGTGCAAACTTAGTAAACATTTTTTCAATAGTAGCAGCTGTGGGAGAGTGTGCATCTGATTAAAATTCAATATTTATGTATTCAATATATCTAATGTTTTCACCTGTAAATTTGAAAATATGCACTTAAAAACTGTTTAAGCATTTTATTTGTAACTAGTGGAACACGTGAACATCTGGTCCTCAAGTAAAAGGCAATTGAAAGGGGTGTAGTCCACCATTATAAAGATTAAGTTGAATATGAATTTTGAGCATGTAGGCACCATGTCGTAGGGGAGTCTCAATAGAGGCCGTAATGAACGGCAAAGATAAGGAGTTGTTGATACTGGGTATGTGTTTGAGTGGTTCTCGAATACAAAGGAATGAACAAAACATTCAGTGGCAATGTAATGTTGAAATCCAAAATGAAAGAAGTGTTTTATTGAATAAAAGAAAACAGCATGGAATGAAAGAATGAGATGAAATATTAAATGAAAAGCCTGAGGGTATTGTGTGTTGGTCATGTGTAAAGAGGGCAGTACAAGACAGTGGCAATAACAGCATTTATTAATGTTATAAATGTGATTTAAAGTTGATTAATTGAAACTAAAAATCTGACCTAAAAGTTGTCATAAAAGGAAAAAATTAGCACTTGTATAGTGAGTTCTTGTATAGTGGGTTTGAATAAATGTCTGCCAGCTAAAAAAAGCAAACTTAGTAAATATTTGAACTCACTTGATCTAACTGAAAAATGTCATCTTCTGTCGGTCTGCTTCTCTCACACTCTAAAAAAAGAGCATCTGCATGAGCTATAGAAGAAATCGGGATCCAGTTTGTCCTGTATTAGCTTAGGTCCATTGCTTAAAGTGCATTTATTTTTAATTCTATTTGCATTTTGCTCAGCTCAAAAAGCAGTTAACAATGGTTGTTCATTCATAATGGTGATAATGTTGGTTGTGTGTTGGCATTTTTAAAAACACAAAGCTGTGATGACCTCAAGGTTTTGTTGGATCTCACATTGAAACTCTGTGAGTTTTGATGAAATTGAAAACAGAACAAATAAATCTAATGACTGCAA
>NC_041397.2:89141565-89164065 GCF_900747795.2 Erpetoichthys calabaricus
TTTGCATTTATCTTTTTAATAAAAGGCGAGCTTTTAAGCCTGAGAAATCACCCCGTAAATGCACACGTTTAATTGCACATGTGTTAATATGTATGCTTGCACAGTATTAAAAGACACTCAACAAGTACACAGTATTAAAAGACAGTCAACAATTAACGTCATTTACCTTCGTTCCCCGCCTCCTCCATTAGAGTATATTGACAAAAAACAGGTTCCAGTTATGACCATTACACGTAGAATTTCGAAATGAAACCTGCCTAACTTTTGTAAGTAAGCTGTAAGGAATGGGCCTGCCAAATTTCAGCCTTCTACCTACACGGGAAGTTGGAGAATTAGTGATGAATGAGTCAGTCAAACAGGTTCCAGTTATGACCATTACGCGTAGAATTTCGAAAATAAAACCTACCTAACTTTTGTAAGTAAGCTGTAAGGAATGAGCCTGCCAAATTTCAGACTTCTACCTACACGGGAAGTTGGAGAATTAGTGATGAGTCAGTCAGTCAGTCAGTCAGTCAGTGAGGGCTTTGCCTTTTATTAGTATAGATCAGTTTAGATTACATAAAATGCAAGTGACTAATTTCAGTCTTTTGATATCATTGCTTAGGGTGGAGGGCTGACTTGATATACTGCAAGGAATTTGAACATGTATCAGTCCTTTCATGAATCACTCCATCTGCTATACTCTTGCTCTCATGTTGATTTATCCGCTGGCTTAAATACTTGTGCATGTTTTTTGCAAGATCCTTGTGAACCAAAATACTTTACTACCTTTGGACTACATGGTTGAGTTTCTAGTGTGTGCTTTTGCTCTGTTCCTCGACATTTTCTGACAATAACATTGAAGTCAGTACTGAAGGACTGCTGAATAAAGTACATGTGATTAATGACTATGGTGCATTGTTTCTGGCTTGTTTTTTTGTGGAATGTTCTTTTAGTTGTTGAATCTATTATATGAAGTATTTGTTTGCTTACTTTTGACTGTAATTGTAAAAAATAACCCTGCTTTCTTATTGGTATATGGCAATAAAATAATGACATAAAATGATTTTCACAACTCTTTTGGTAACACTCAAGCACAGCAGACATTCCAAGAAGGAACTTCAGTCTCTTGTCAACTTCTCAGTCGTCAATTACATATTATCTGTTTAATTTTCCATTTACTGAATTGCTGTGTTATTAGATCTAACAAACATAAATGTGCGTCATTAATAATAAGCTTTTCTACAAGCAGTAAACAGATTAGTGGGAATGTGCTTGTGGATGTGAGTGTGCCAAAAACGCTGAAAGACAAAGGACAGGCTGTGCAATTGGATGATGTGGGATAATGACACTTAAGGCTGAACACTTAAAGGGGGAAAAAACTGGTGACGTTTTCAACCCGGTGATTTTTTTTTAATGCCAAAAATCAATAAACTACTGAATGAGAAGGATTCACATAATTTTTGATATTATTATTTGCATACCCGATAAGAATATTGCTGCAGCTGGTTACTCAATGGTCTGTTTTTTAAATCATTTTTAGAGACAAATCCTGCATTGCTGTAGGTTTGACTTATTTTCACACTATGCATGAAAAGTATGCACTTAAACTTTTATATGACAGAAGAAGGTGTCACATCACAACATCAAACTATCATATAAACTTTGAAAGATGAACTAGGTCTGGATTTTGATTGTGCGGTGTCTAGGGCTATATAGAGCTTTATTCAAAGCCACTTTCCTGCCTTAATATCGTAGAGAATCAGAAACAAATATCCATACTTTTATTGATGCAGCTTTCAGGTTATACATAGAAATATTCATACTTTTCATGCAGCAGAAATTAATTATTGAATTTCATTCATATCTTGTTAAAAGTATCACTGAGGTGAAGCAACAAACATTTAGAATTTTTAGCACTGAACAGTATTTATCAACATCTAAACACATGAATTCTGACAGGATAACACTAATAAAAGATGAAGACATAGATGATTTTTTTAGTGTGCATGAGCAGTTTGCTCAGGGGACTATTGACTTTATTACGAAAACATGACTGCCAGGACAGTCGTCTTACTGGCCGCTGTTCAGCACTCACAATTTATATATAGTAATAAAAGCAGACATGCTGCCTTAAGCAATAACTAAACTTTAAAGCATGTTTATTCTTTACCCTGCATATTTTTATTTGTTATATCTGGTAGCTTTATAGCAAGTTAATTAATGTATTTCAAAAGAAAGAAGATTTTAACTGCTGACTGAGCAACTGACTACACTTCTTACATTGTTTGAATTGTTCATGGGTGTTTCCATAAGGCTTGCCAAATGCTCTATTATTTTTAAAGCTGGAAAGAGTATAATACTGTTTTGGAAACTATTACACTGTATCAAAATATCTAATATTATCACAATTTCTGCAGCTAAAATACTGCTGGGCTTAAAGGTAGCACAATGATTAGCATTGCTGCATCCCAGCTCTAGAGTCCTGCCTCTGAAAAACTGGCATGGGCACTGCCTTTGTGAAACTGGCATATTCTCCTCCGTCTGTGTTTCCTGCAGGCACACCCATTCCAGGACATGTGTGCGCTTTGATTAAATGGCATTCACAAATGAGGATGGCATTGTTCACACGTAGAGCTCCTCGTTCCTTGCACAAGTTCAGTCCCTTGTGACTGTAAACTAGATCCTAAATGAATCAGGTGGGTAAGAAAACTGAACGGATGGACAAAATCGTCCCTGTACAGCACAACGGTGAAATGCTGGGAAACTACTGCTTATAAAGCTTTTAAAAAGAAGTAGAAATTCACAATGCTAGCAGGATTCAAAATTTTTACATAAATTAATTGCATAAATACCTTGCAGATTCTTAAACACACAATAAATCATTTTAAGGAAAGACAGTTTTCTTTAGTAAATACTTTAATTCCATTAAGTGATTTCCAAATAAGTACAGGCAATATTTCAGCAGAGTGCTAAAAAAAAAAAAGTGCAAGTTTTGTTTTCACATATGGGTTTAAGATTTACTTTGAATCACCGATGGTGTTTTTGACAGAATTGTTTATTTGAACCAGACTGGGATTTACAAAGGATTGCTTTAATCATATATTATAGTAATTGGAGCCGTGGTGTGCACAAGCTTGTTTTTGCAACTGGATAAGCTGAGAAGAGTCTGTCAGCATTTTATTTTCTTTAGATAAAATGTACTTGTTTAAAATAATATATAAAATAAATATGAATGCAAAAGATCAGACACAAAACAGAATTAGAATTGTATCTGTTGGTTAAAAAATATTAAATGGCTTGCAAGCTGTTACCGAATTACAGCATTTTAAAATAGCTTACAGTTTTCCATGTGGGCATTTATATTGTTAAAAATTGATTTATTACATTAACTGAAGATGCAGATGTGGTATATATTGAAGAGAAACACCATTTAGTGACTATGGTATTGAAAGGACAGGCAAGCAGAATAGAAAAGTAAAAGAAATCACACAGGGATTCTGAACAACACTCATTTATATGTTCTACATGTGCTGGACTTGTACGATGCACAATAAGATCATTCTCTGCTGACAATGTTTGATATGACCACCTTTCAGACTCACAATTGGTTTGCACTCATGACAGACTGTGATAAGCAGCTGAAGGCTTTTATTATATTCTGTCATTTATTATGCAATTTAACTGTTGTTCAGCGCCCCCTGGTGCTGCAATCCGTTTGCTTTGAAAAGAGTGTTCTACCTAGAAATTAGATTTTTCTTCCTTCATAGAAGCTGGTTAACTAAATTTGTTATTAAGGATAAAATAAAAGAATACTCTGTGCTAGATGTTCACTTTGGTAAATTGAAAATTCTAACATATTATATTACATTATAATACCAAAAGAAGAGTTCAATACTGTTGTCTCAGCTCCACAAACAATAATGCCAAGGAGCCCTAATACATGAAAATATTGAGTTTATTTTTAAATAACAAACCAAAAAAGTAGATCAGGCATAATGAGAGTATAAAGTACTAAAAGAACATGGCAAGAAAACCTACTGCACTTTTTGTTCTTCCAATACAGCTTATATATCCCATCTTTATGGTAGGTTTGCTTTTCCACTTACTTTCCTAAATGCTACTGCAAAGTACTCATTTCTTCTCTCTCAGATGTCCTCCTATCAGTCTGTGTGTTGACCTAAACTCTTCTCCCAACTCTAAGTTAAGTGAGCAACACCCTGGAATCATTTCTGTGTTTAGAACAGTATTGGCACATGTACAGAGTAAAGTAAAATTATTACTTGAGCATTCAACCAACATGTCACATGTCTCTTTGGCTTTAGGGACACCAGGCTAGAACCCTTTAGCCCTGTGTAGCCCTCAAAGTGACCGGGTGTCCTTTACATAACAATACCTGACAGTTTTCTTAAAGACGGAAACACATTCTTTCACTTCCAATTAGAGATTATAAGATGCCCACAAGTTTATACTCTCTGACATGCTCCCAGACCTCTTAAGTCTTGCTCTCAATTGGGCAACATAGTCCCCATTTTCCAAGTTTGGGAGCCCGTGTTGCCACCTATAGATGCCTTTTGATCTTCTGCCAACTCTCCACAGCCTCTGCCAGCACAGTGCAAAGCAATCTTTCCTTGTTGTTACTTTCTCTCTAGCATCTCACCTAGGTACTTGCTCAACCATTGTTCAAGAGTGCCACTTTCTCTAATTTTCCTTCTAGAATATCACATTTCAGGGTGGTGTCTGCTAGCTGTTTATTGCCACTCTCCTCGACATGCTGAGAGGTGCTTGGTATACAGTAATCCCTCGCTATATCGCGCTTTGCCTTTCGCGGCTTCACTCCATCGCAGATTTTATATGTAAGCATATTTAAATATATATCGCGGATTTTTCGCTGCTTCGCGGGTTTCTGCGGACAATGGGTCTTTTAATTTCTGATACATGCTTCCTCAGTTGGTTTGCCCAGTTGATTTCATACAAGGGACGCTATTGGCAGATGGCTGAGAAGCTACCCAGCTTACTTTTCTCTTTCTCTTGCGCTGACTTTCTCTGATCCTGACGTAGAGGGATTGAGCAGGGGGGCTGTTCGCACTCCTAGACGATACGGACGCTCGTCTAAAAATGCTGAAAGATTATCTTCACGTTGCTATCTTTTGTGCAGCTGCTTCCTGAAACGACATGCTGCACAGTGCTTCGCATACTTAAAAGCTCGAAGGGCACGTATTGATTTTTGCTTGAAAAACAAACTCTGTCTCTCTCTCTCTCTCTTTGTTTGCTCCTGACGGAGGGAGTGTGAGCTGCCGCCTTCAACAGCTTTGTGCCACGGGTGCTTCGCATACTTAAAAGCCAAACAGACCTATTGATTTGTTTGCTTTTCTCTATCTCTATGACATGATCTGCTCCTGACACGCACTCCTTTGAAAAGGAAGATATGTTTGCATTCTTTTAATTGTGAGACGGAACTGTGATCTCTGTCTTGTCATGGAGCACAGTTTAAACTTTTGAAAAAGAGACAAACGTTTGTTTGCAGTGTTTGAATACCGTTCCTGTCTCTCTACAACCTCTTGTGTTTCTGCGCAAATCTGTGACCCAAGCATGACAATATAAAAATAACCATATAAACATATGGTTTCTACTTCGCGGATTTTCTTATTTCACGGGTGGCTCTGGAACGCAACCCCCGCGATGGAGGAGGGATTACTGTATTCCTTAATACACTGGGACAAGGCATTGCCCTGGTAATGTGGTACCAGTGATAAAAGAGGTAGGAAACAAGAACATTACAGTATAATATATGGCTTTGTTGTAATTTATATATAGGAAGATCCCCAGTGTGGGTAAGACAAGTCAACATCTGTTAAAGGAGATTCAGACAAACAAATATAAATGGGCATTCATTAGAACAGCGGCTTGTGGTTTGGAAGGTTGATTAAAGCTGGGATATTAATTGGGTGATGCAAAAAAATGAACATGCCACTGTTGCTCTCCATCTATCAGCTCAATACCAGGATGTGCACACCAGCTTTCTTATGTTTTTCTCACTAGAACTATGACCAGTTGCCATGTTCAGTAGGTGGTCAAAATTCATTCAGTCCTACCTGGCAGGACACGAGCTCCTCTTCCCCTGAAGAATGCAGGTAGATGGATGTTAGTTTGGAAACAGTGTTTCAAATAGCAGATTAGTTTCAGGTATCACCAAAAATAAGCATGGTAAAAGTAGAAATTGATCCAATTCAAATCCATACTCAAGAAGGCACTGCTGCAAAAGAGAACTTGGTTTCAGATGTTAGCAGTAACATAGAGCTTCACAACTTTACTCCATTAAGTGTGGAGATCTGCAAGATTTCCACTATTCCTGATTTCAAACTGAGGGGTTAATCACTCCAGTTTCTACTGTTGGTGCACCAGGAGCTTTGTTTGAAAACTGAAAACAGAACTGAGCACACTGTATCTAAAGTCTTGAGGAAGCTTAAACCCCTCTCAATCTCATGAGATTTCCAAGCACATTCCCTCTTTGTTGTCAGAGGAAAGATTCCTAACAGCCATAGAGAACAAAACTTCAACTTATGGCACCAATACTGAACATAAGCAACACCAAACTACAGAGCTAATCTCCAAATCTTGTCCTTTTAGTGGATGCTGCCAGAGGGAACAAGGATCGCTGGGTTTATGTCATCTAGTCACCAACATGAATAAAAAATAAGTGAGAGACCTTTAACACTTTCACCTTTTCCATACTTACTGATTTTCTCTTCTAACTTTTGTTGTAATGTTCTAATACAGTATATTTTAATGAAAATACAATTCTGAAAAATAGAAGTTAAAAGTGAAGCAAAATGACATCTTTTATTGGCCAAGTGAACAGATTACAATAGAGGTTTTTCAAATACTGTTTCTTTCCCAGTGTGCATATAAACACAGGGAACTCCAATTTCTGTACTACAGCTTTCCCAATGAAGGGGCATGAGCTGCCTTGAGAGCTTGCGTATTGTTAACCATTCAGTTAGCCAATAAAAGGTGTCATTTTGCTTCATTTCTCATTCCATCCATAACAGCTAACAAGATACATCATCCTTCTACTGCAGACATACAAGACAGCGAAATGTACCTCTATTACATGGAAATATAAACGCAGGGAAAGAAAGTGGCACACCTGGACAGTGACATCTTCTTATTAATGAAACAAAAAAAGGAAAATCTTATCCCAAAAGACATCTTGAGAAGGAATCCAACTACTCATGACACACTTAGAACACTTAGTTTGCAGAGCAACTCTGTACTAGAACATCTGAAAGACTAAGAAACTACCAAATCAAAAGTTTCTACAACATCAAAAACATACACAAAAGGAGATCCAGAACCTCATTCTAATCCTTGGAAATGACATGAGGATATGGTAAAGGAGCTACATCTATATTACAAAAGACTCCAGAAACTCCTTATTGTTGTCAAAATGAAAAAGCTGCACAGAGTGTGATAAAAAGCTGGACACAAAAAACAAAGAAGAACAGACCTATATAGTATTGTTAATCTCTCCTCATATACACCAAATGAAGTAGAGATCTCAGTACTTACAAAGGGTCTCTCATTCTGCCCTGCAAAGCCCATTGATAAAATCAGGCTCTGCAGTGACATGGAAGAATTCTTCAGAAAACTCAGACTTAAAGAATTTTTCCACAAGATAGAAAACAGCAACACACAGGAACCAACAACAAGCTGTTACAATAACCTAACTGTAAGAGCCATTTTCCTTGTTCTATAAGATTCATGAATATTTCTTAGATGACAATGCATAAATAACGGGAAGTTCCTATAACCCCCGTAAATAGATTCGCAGTGGTATATTCTTACCATTTCTAACAGCTTGGAGTAAACATTATTAGTCAGCCAGCTAGTGATAGCCTTGCCTTGTATAAGGTGTAGAGGCATACGGTTTTTAACCGTGATCGCACGTCACCGTGCCTGGGCACTTGCACTGTGCCAACTGGCTTACGAGCCTTTTGAGTTTGAAGCAAATATGGACTTAACAGCACTTAATTTATGTGTTGTGCCGTACGTAAAGTGTACAGAAGAAAAAGCTAAGAACCTTTAAGTAGAGAAAAAGAAATTAACCTTTAAGTAGAGAAGAAGAAACGTGACTGCACGTAACAGTGCTCGATGGCCTACGGGCTCTTTGAATGTGAGAAATAACAAGTAAATAAAACTTGTTTACTTAAGTACCACACCGTACGCCAAGGCATACAGAAGAAGAAATTAAGAACCTTTAAGTATAGAAATAACTAAAGTCTTTCAAGAAAAGCTAAGTTTAAAGAAGATATGTTTTTTCTTTTTTTTGCCTTTTATTCTACGTTTGAAACTATTTTTTCTTTTATTCTTGTGTGGACTATTCGCTTTTACCTTTCACTAAATACCTTTAAAACGAACTCTTGGACTCTGAGAATTCTTTTGACATGCGTCTTACCCGTGCCTGATGACACCTTATATATTTCAGCAGCTACACTAACTAATAAATCTACATGGATGCCAGAACCCAGCAGAAACTCCACTCTGGACAATTTTATAGATTGCTTCCGACAGAGAGTCAAAACGGGGATCCTAAATAAACAGCAAAATCGGACACAACAGGAAGACCCCACAGATCTCTACCAGAAGGAACTAAAAAATATAGTAAGTAGCTTTTCTTTTGACATCAGGGATCATGTGAGCAGCTTAATTTCTGAGAATGCCAAAGTGGGTTACATCTACATGTTTCCTAAGATCCACAAAGAAGGGAACCCAGGAAGGCCGATAATCTCAGAAATTAGTTCACTTACAGGTACTGTTTCAGGATGGGTGGAGCACATCCTTAAACCCCTTGCCCACAATACAACCAGTTACATGCAAGACACTACTGATTTCCTAAAAAAAATGTCTGCTATAGGTACTTTACCTAAGGGAACCTCACTGGTCACAATGGATGTTGAGGCATTTTACACAAATATCTTCCATGATGATATCATATTGGCATGTGAAATATACCTAAAGCCACATGATTTACTCACAGAGTCAGTTATACAAATGATAACATTTAGTCTGATACACAATTTATTTTCATTTGGATAGGTACTTGCAACAAATGGGGACTGAAATGGACTGTCGGTTCACACCTCACCATGCAAACGTATTGCATCTTAAAACCAACGTTATATCTCTGTTACATAGATGACATTTTCATAATCTGGACAGCGAGTGAGAAGGACCTCCTCCATTCTCATAACGAGTACAATTCTTTCCACACCAACTTAAAGCTGAAGTTAAATTACAGAAAAACTGAGGTCAACTTCCTTGACACCACAGTCACCTGAAAGACAACAACCTTGTGACCTCTGAACGGAGTGGTGGTTCTGAGGCTAGGCTAACAATCAGAAGGTTGCTGGTTCAAATTCCATAAACACCAGAAGTGATTCTACTCAATTGGGCCCCTGAGCAAGGCCCTTAACCTGCAATTGCTCAATCCTGGGTATGATGTTAATCTGCATCCAGCTGAGCAAGCAGGTCCTCCAACTTGCAGGGAAAACGTGGCACTCCAGCCACCTGAAAGGAAGACAATTAAAGCCTCAATGGTGAGTGGTAGCAAATTACTTTTTCCTCCACTGTTTTTCAATGATTAAAGCAGTAGCTCCCATCCTTTTCCACTGAACCACATACAATACTTCTATTCAGTGTTATAGCACTTTGTAAGGGACCCCTGCCCTAGTTGTCAATTGTGAGTCCTGGCTTCATGGAGCTTTATGGAAAACACTTGGCCCCTCTTGGCTAAGAATGAACTCCATTTGGAATTTGCACAAATGTTGTTCACATTTGCTCGGCAGTAAAAAATAAATAAATAAATAAAAATTGAGGGAACACAAGTGGTGTCATGCTGGTGCTCAAAAAGTTTTGGATTTTAAAGTATTTTGGCTTTTGGAATTTTGGATTAGAGATACTCAGCCTGTACTTCCTCCTTATTCCTTCTTCCTATGACACACAAAAAAAGCAGGTTATCCGCTGTGGCAACCCCAAACGGGAGCAGCCCAAAGAAGAAGAAGAAGACAGTGAGACAGGGACCTTCAAAAAATAAACTCCTATGGTACACTCAACTAGAGGATATGTAATAAACTTGCATGCAACACTGATAGCACATGTGTTTGTCCTTAAGTCTCTCAACAAGATGTATCTTAAAAAATGTAGTCATGAAGTTTGAACCATTGAACAATACTCAGGTAAATAACTACATTCTTCTGTTCTGAGACAGGACACCAAATGAAAACTTGTCTCATAGAGTCAAGTACTCAGGCAGGTCACCGGTCATTGCTGTACTGTGGTCTGGTATGTCTCTGTTGACATGATAAATGGACCAAGTGACGTGATAATGCTCTCTTTTGGTAACCAAAATAATACTTTTAAAACACTCTTTCAATTTTAACTAGATTGTTTAATTATTCTTATTATTTTAATTATATCTTGCTTCTATTCTTAAACAGTTCATTTAGAGATAGTTTGTGAACCCACTGAATATTTTGAGACTTGTTGCAATTAAAGCAGAAAATGTATATTTAATAAAAATTTGTTTCTTCTTATTTGAAAAAAAGTACAATTATTCCAATGTGAATGTTTGTAAGAAAATGTTCTTGCAGGAAAATAATATGTACATTACACAGAAATTGTGTAGGTGAAAATAAGAAGTGAAGCCTTAGCTTTGTGACTTACATCAAGGTGTCAAAATCAGGAGGATTCTCAAGAAGAATGTCAAACCATCAGTTTGAAAACTCAACATGGGCACAAATATAATATTGCAATAAGAAAATAATCTTAAAGTTTTAAATCAATCTACTAAGAACTGCTTGAAATTAGAGGTAGTTTGAACTGGAATTGCCAAGCAAAAGGCTTGACCTTAATCCTATTATACTACTCTAACATGAACTGATTAGGGCTGCTCGTGCGAAATATTCAAACTGCTCAAAGCTGGCTATCCTGATCAAACTCATTGATTTAATGTTGTTTTCCACCTGTTCCTTGGCCTATAAAAATAAGTATGGTTTTCAGGGTTTTCGATGCCAAGGAATCAAGTGGTTATATTTATTTTTTGTTTCTTTGTGTTTTTAACATTGTTAAAAATGATTCACGTTGTCCTTTGGGCTATCTTATTTTTCCTTATGGATCCCGCCATTGAGGAGACTGACTGCAAAGACACAATACCCAGTTCCAGGAAGTCAAGTCATGTTACTAGTTTGATGCTTTAGTGTGAATTTCCCCTTGGGATTAATAAAGTATCTATCTATCTATCTATCTATCTATCTATCTATCTATCTATCTATCTATCTATCTATCTATCTATCTATCTTTAAAAACCAGCACCACAAAATTTGTGATCAAGGTTGAGCTTGCAAAACTAAAAAAAAAACTTTACATTAATTCTTATTGTAAGTTTGAAATTACTGGTTACAACAATTATTCTGTCATCAGATTTTCATTTAGGTCTTGCTTTTCTTTGCTTTGGTTATGTATACCCTTTTCTGGCTTTTGACATACTGCTCTATTTTTTGACAATGATTCTAAATCAAATAGTTAATATGGAAAGTTTTGGTATTTGGGAATAAGATAAGGGCTGATAAGGGCTGTTCGGTCCCTGTACAACCGGTGTCAGAGCTTGGTCCGCATTGCCGGCAGTAAGTCGAACCTGTTTCCAGTGAGAGTTGAACTCCGCCAGGGCTGCCCTTTGTCACCGATTCTTTGCATAACTTTTATGGACAGAATTTCTAGGCGCAGCCAGGGTGTTGAGGGGGTCCAGTTTGGTGGACTCAGGATTGGGTCACTGCTTTTTGCAGATGATGTTGTCCTGTTTGCTTCATCAGGCCGTGATCTTCAGCTCTCTCTGGATCGGTTCGCAGCTGAGTGTGAAGCGGCTGGGATGGGAATCAGCACCTCCAAATCCGAGACCATGGTCCTCAGACGGAAAAGGGTGGAGTGCCCTTTCAGGGTTGGGAGCGAGATCCTGCCTCAAGTGGAGGAGTTCAAGTATCTCGGGGTCTTGTTCACGAGTGAGGGAAGAATGGAGCGTGAGATCGACAGGCGGATCGGTGCGGCATCCGCAGTGATGCGGGCTCTGCATCGGTCTGTCGTGGTGAAAAAGGAGCTGAGCCATAAGGCAAAGCTGTCAATTTACCAGTCGATCTATGTTCCTACCCTCACCTATGTTCATGAGCTATGGGTAGTGACCGAAAGAACAAGATTGCGAATACAAGTGGCTGAAATGAGTTTCCTCCGCAGGGTGTCTGGGCTCTCCCTTAAAGATAGGGTGAGAAGCTCAGTCAGAGTAGAGCTGCTGCTCCTCCGCATCGAGAGGAGTCAGATGAGGTGGCTCGGGCATCTGATCAGGATGACTCCTGGACGCCTCCCTGGTGAGATGTTCCAGGCACGTCCAACCGGGAGGAGGCCCCGGGGAAGACCCAGGACACGCTGGAGGGACTATGTCTCCCGGCTGGCCTGGGAACGCCTTGGAATTCTCCCGGAAGGGCTAGAAGAAGTGGCTGGGGAGAGGGAAGTCTGGGTATCTCTGCTCAAGCTGCTGCCCCCGCGACCCGACTTCGGATAAGCGGAAGAGGATGGATGATGATATTTAGGAAAACATTTTCTTAAAACTAACAACTCTACGATGGAGACATATAACAAGCTGATTCCAAAGGTATAGAGATAGTTCTGAAGTCTGGCTCCTATTCAAAGTTGGAGTAAATCACATGTACCCCATATGCTACACAATCTTCCCTCTCTAGGCCTAGGTGGGTATGTGGTGGGAAATTTAAGCATCTCTGCCACATTTGGGTAGTTTTTTTAATGAACCCATGCCAGTGATTGTCACTTTTCTTCCAGGGAATTGTGCTCCCCTCTCTTTTATCTTGAATTTTATATGCTTATCTGTCACAGGATGACTATAAGGTTCTGTCTCCTTGTGGCCCAGCCTTTATTGAACCTTTGAATGCATTATTCACTGCTAAGACTGGTGGAAAACATTCTGTGGATGAGTAAAGGAGCCATCTTGTACTGGACTCCTGATAATACTGATTTCTGTCTATCCAGTGGGATGAGCAGAAATTTGACCTATGACTGTTAGAGTGGTCTCTTCTCTTTCTCTGAAAGATCTCAGTTGTGACTGCCTTTTTCTTCTTCTTATTGTCTTCTCTGTAACCTTCAGAAGAATAATTACTACCTTGACAAAACCGTAACACTCAGTCAAGCAATGAGATACTGAGGCGTCAAAAACCTATCATATTAAAAAAAATTAAATTATGCATGGTCCATTCAGTCATTTCAAATGGAAGGCCTAAGTAAGTATAAGTGTAATTGTGCTTATTGTGTTGGACTGTGAACTTCTTCTTGGTAAAACCGGCAGTCTATCCATCACTTGTACACAGTGCTGCCAAGATAGGCTCCAACACTCCACAACCTTGAGTTGCATTAAACGAGTTTTATCATGGACAGAGCCAAAGTATGATGTACTTGCCATATGTAAAGTAGGTACAAAGATCAGAATGGGCTGGGGAAAGGAGGGTTAAATGACTAAGTACTCTGTAATTCCCTTTGTGCTGCCTGGTCTCAACTATTGCATTAGTTTGGACTGATCTGTGGCTTTCCTCTTATATAAAGGACCAGTAATGAAATTAGGAAACAGAATGATGAAAATAATAATGGTTTTGGAGATCAAAAGAGAAGTCTTATTAGAATGCGTGCCACCCACAAAGGCACTCAATGATACAGGAAATATGGTCCACTGGAGAAGGTAACTAAGGAGCTGCATATCTTTGAAGGGATTTAAAATTCAGACCCCTAGACTAAAATCAATTACAATTTTGCTAATTGCTTTTTCTTCTATACAGCTGGTGACAGGTGCTGGGAATCATGGCGACACAGCTTTTTACTTTCTTTCCTTTTCTTTTTTTTTTAGCATGAATTACCCACTGGCATTTGACACTTGTTATACATTTACCATGCAAGCCTAGGGGGAATCTTCTCTTAACATACACTACATGCTTCTTTAAGTCTGCCATTTCTGTAAGTATTGGTTCATTATTTTCACAAATTTATGAATGATTACTCTACAGCGTGCAATTAATATGGCTACACCAAGTGCTGCTGTAAAGATTTTAATAAGAATAAAGTTTACTTGCTTTTACTTTTATTTTTTTGTTAAAAACCTACTATAGATTATCCCTCTACAATAAATTGTAAAGTATTAAATTACTGTATAAATATTAAAATGCCACTAAAGAAATTAATAACTAAAAAGGAACTCACAAAAATGCTAAATAAAATATGACATCTAGAAATGCATGACTTAGTGTATCTAAATGTAAATAAAACTTTAGCCCAGAAAAAAGAGCACTTCTGTGAAAATCATACATGACCAATGACTAGTAATTTATGTTGCATGTGCATTGAGGAAAACATCTTCTTTGGAAAGCTTGAGACAAGATGACTAGCCATTCCACAAAAAGCATTGATTCAGATTAATGTGAAAGAATAAGTAGAAGAACCAGGTATGCTATGTCATATTCTAAAGGGTGGCCAGACAAAGAAGCAAGTCCTCCTACATGGTTTATAATATATAGCTGGCAGAGATCAAGTAAAATCTGCTTCTTGATAATCTGTTTAAAATTGTAGACTGCAATAAAATGTTGACCATCAGTTTACTGGACTCTGAGGTGATCAATCTGGTACTGCACTGTTGGTGATTCATCTGCAAACTCTTGGTAGGAGACAAGTAGGTCTTGTTTTAACAGTATGCTGCCAATAGGATTTAATGTACTTCTCATCAACCTTTCTTATGACATGCTGACATTTTTGGGAAGCTAAAATCTCTTCTGCTTGTTGCATTTCTGCAAGAGTAGCTTCTTTACTGCAACACACCCTATAAGACCAATTTCTTTTTGGGGCATCTTTCAATGATTGAAGCATATATGATCACTTTGATCTCAACATAACTGAAGCTATGTGGGATAATTGGATGGGGACAATGAAAAAAGGCAATTAAAGCCAACAGAACAGTTGTGGCAAATGCTGCAAGAAGACTGGAAGAATTTAGAACATGACTACTTGAAAAAATTATGCAGCGGTTTACCAAAGCAAATTGAGTCAGCTTTGCATTTTAAGGCAGGCTACACAAAATACTAACTTGATATAAAAATACATTATTGTTGATTCTTTTTTTGCATCAGTATTTATTTGTGATTATTTTAATGTAATACAATGTTTTCATGAGCAAATAAACACCTTCTGCCCAAACAATTAACTTTAAAAGTAATTTTCTTGGGTGGCTTTAGACCTTTGCACAGTAATTTAGACATCATTACCGTTTATGCATGTTTAAATTGATATGTGTGCTTATGTATATAAATGACGCAAGTTTTTTGTATTAATATAAAAATAAAATGAAAATGAAAGTGAAATCTAAGAACAAAAAATGTTTCAAAATTTATTTCAATCTGAAAATTGTAGAAATAGACATTTGTATCTTAACTACACCTTTAAATACCAGCTAAACAGATACCTCAGAACAATTATTACTCTTCTCCTAAGAAATGGTAAGGCTTGATTGAACTAAAGATAAAGTTAATGTCATCTAATCATAACAGACCATTATGTATTAGTGAAACTGCAAAACAGTATTATCTGACAAGGGGCAGGCCACATTATCTAAATTAACATTTTGCAAGCATGAACATGGAAGGCCACTGAGGAAAATGAAAGGCTACAAAACTATGGCCTGCATTTAGTCATCCTGTAGTAATTATTAATTTATGCTTGTCTGTGGTCTTAATGAAAATGAAAGCCGAGGGAAGAGAACAGGGAGGGATAATGTGCCGTGAAATTGAGTTTCATTTGTACAGGGGCCACCTTTTAAATTTCTTAGTTTCCTTAAAGGAAATGAAGCCAAACTTAGAATAGATTTATAAAAAGAATGCTAGTTTGTTTTTCATTTTACTGGAGTTAAGTATTTGAAAATTAACATTTCTGGTTGACTATGTTTTTTTTTGTCTGAGCTTTCCATTACTTTACCATTATGCTTTACTTTATAACTTATCATCAAAAAAAATATTTATTAAAATATTCCTTAGCACATTTAATATATAAAATTAATCCCTACCATTATATAACGAAGCACACAATAAAAAAATTACTGTCAAATTAGTAGTTAGATATAGTCATATTAAGAGATCCAGCTTGGAATGAGAAGTGCGTTAAGTACATTTATGTTAGGTAGACTGTCCTTCCAATGAACATTTCCTCCACACCATCCCTACTATATCAACAACTCCTACCACATCAACTGGAAAGTCCAGGGATGTTTCAGCCTCTGACCATCATAACTGAATACCAAGTAAAGAAACAATCGAGGAAACTATACACAGAAAAAGCTGTGGGACCAGATGGAGTCAGTCCGTGAGTTCTCAAGGCCTGTTCTGACCACATCTGTGGTATTCTCTTGTCACCTGTTCAGCCCATTAATAAGGCTCCAGAAATTGTTGCTGCTGTGGAAAACATCTTGTGTTACTCCACTGGTCTAATGACTATAGACCAGTGGCTCTTATGTCTTACATCATGAAGACCTCTGAAAGGCTGGTCCTGGGCTATATGAGTCCTCTTGTGGTAGGGACAAAAATTAGAGTGGAGGATGCAATTATCTATCTGATCCACAAGGCTTACTCTCACCTGGACAAAGCTGGCAGCACTGTGAGAAATATGTTTTTTGATTTCTTTGGTGCCTTCAATGCCATCTAGCCACCTTTGTTAAGGGATAAGCACAAAGATTTTCAGGTGGATGATACGCATCTATAACTCTGTGATGGTCAGTGTGATTTTGTACTCTGTGATGTGCTTGGCTGGTAACATCACTTCAAAAGAAAAATGAAAAATTAAGGACTTATTGTCAAGTATTACAAGTCCCAAAGCATGTAAGTCCCAAAAGCACTTAAGATAATGCCCATTAGAGTTGGATATACTGTCAAATCCCAGCTAGAATTAGGCAACACACACAATCTTTATAAATAAAGTTTTAATCTCATAAATGCTCAGTTATACTGTAAGGCTCTGAAGAGCACAAAATGCAAAAAGAAGTTGCCAGCAAATGCATTCCAAAGTGAACAAAGTCCCGATACAGAATCCAAATAGAGTGGTTGAAAGACACAAGCATGCCAGGAACTGTGAGTAACCCTCCAAATTTTTTAGGCAGAAGGCAGTTCCTGGTGGTGATTGGCAGGTGGCCCACCTCTTGGGGGACCACCCACAACATACATGGAACATTCCCTAGGCATTGAAACATGAAAACAATCATTTGCAAATAAATATAAATAAATACCTGTAAAAAATAAAAAATGAACAAAGATGACATAAAACATTAACCTGAACCCCTGCAAGGGGAGGAACCCTGGCTGAGATATAACACTTAATATTCCTTAAATGTGTTTACTTCTTTGTGCTCCCTAATTTTATGTATTTGTTGTACTAAGAAGATATTATCCTTTTCTGCATGTACTTAATAATGGTGATGTGACTTAAATGTAAGTTATTCTGAAATAGTTTTTTGCAATCAAAATATTAAATTCCGATTGTATAGCTAACCTTTTCTATACATTGGAAAGGTACTATATAAATAAAGTGTACTATCATTATTATTATTATTTTTATTATACAGTGTCTCATTTGGCAAACACATACTCCTAAATAGTTCTAGAAATCTCAGTAGTTTATTTTTATCTGAAATATAAAGATAAATTGGACTCCAAAAACTGCCTTCAGTTATTCTGAAAATGTTCCAGCAGAATTCTCTACAAAAGGGTTGATCTGTAACAAGTTATCAGTTGGCGTGATTATATCTATTGGTGTGGTTATGAATTTTAAAAAGTTATAATCATCTAGAACTTGTATTAAAATGCCTCCTGTAAGCTGGATTTATGTTGCAGAATGATTTGCGCTCCAATATAAGGGCAGCATAGTCAGTGGTAACAATAACCTTGTATATGCAACATTCAATAGAAGGTATTAACTTATTTTTGATAAAAATAATGAATTCTTTAACTATCATGTTGAGGTGAAAAGAAAGAATATTCTCTTAGATTTGGATATAAAACTCTACAAGGTACTGTGATCTTTAATAAACCATGTAATTGCTGTTGCAGTTTTAGAAGTTATTGTTGCAGTTGTTGATGACCTACCTAAGTGAAAATTTAATAATCATTTAAAGTCTACACCCATACTAGACTCTGTATACTCATACTGGGAATTTATGCAAATTTGTAAGCATGAATTTTCTGACATTTACATTTCTTCTTCTTTCTCTTCATCTTTTTCCACTTCTGTGTTGGGTCAATGTGCTGGTTCAAACTTCTCCATACAGCTCAGTCCTGCATAGTTTTGCCAGTGAAGCTCTTCTCTTTCAGATCTGCTTTTACTTTATCCATCCATGTCCACTTTGGCCTCCCTTGCTTTCTCACCTCCTGTACTTTCAATCCCATCATCACTCTTTTGCCCACATATTAACCGTGTCTCATCATCACATGGCCATACCACTTCAACCTATTTTCCTGTACTTTCATACATATCTCTCCCACTTTTGTTGTATCTCTGATTGTTTCAAAGATATAGATTTGTATAAAATATCACCACCAAAATACAATGTATATCACCCTTAGAATCATACACTATTGTATTTGTCACAGATGGAATTGTTTTCTGAACTAAAAATCTCATATCTCTAGTTTTCATCTCATAGAATGACAAGTCTGACCCACCTAGTCTGTTTTTAATCAAAAGTGATCCATGCTTATTAAGTGGGTCTCTTGTAAAAATACAATTTCAGTCTTTAAGGATGTGAATGACCTTTAACATTCCAGAGTACAAAATTTATTAATCAAGAAAAAATATCTCTTTACTTAGATGATACAGTGTTTCAAGTCTATGTTAATCTATGCCGTTAGTACTATATTTGATAGAAAGTTATAAGATTTCTTGATTCAAAATTGATTTAAAATAAATGTGTGCTTTTTCTAGTAAATTCTCTGGCACTTAAGACTTTCAGGTGATTATATCAGAACAGATATATCTCTCAGAATAAATATTACAGGAAAATACAAAGATCTCTTCAGATACAGCTTTGGTAGTATGATGGGAAATATAAACCAGGCTGTTAATATGTTGTTCCTTTTCCATATTACTTTTGCTGGGAGAATCAATATTGTCAAAATGAATGTCCAAAGCTTCTATACTTCTTTTAGAGTATACCTATATACATCAAAAATTCTTTAAGAAGTTTGACTCAATTCTAACATCATTTATCTAGAACAAATTAAAAGAGTTAATCTACAGAGATCTGAAGCAGAAGGTGGCATGGCACTACTTAATTAGATTATATATATCAGAAACTTGTAGGGTCTACACATCAATTTTGTCTGAGCATAGAGCAAAGTAGTAAAACATCTGCTATCCAGTCAGATTCTTCCACACCAAGCAAATCTTTCTGTTCCTTTCCTCAATGCACTATTCACAGTAAAAGGAAATTAATAATGGCACTGCAACCTAAACTGTTCAGGGATTGACCATTGTTGTTTCAGCAAGTTTGCATGGTGGTCCACTTTTAGTAACTTACTGGAATTCCATTAATTCCTCCTAACTAATAATAATAATAATAATACTACATTTTATTTATATAGCGCCTTTCCCATGCTCAAGGCACTTTAGCATTTGAAAAAAAGGCTCCTGGACTTCCTGAATGACATCAGTGTCAAAAACCCATGAGTTCAACAGGCTTTAACATGGGGTTAGATTACCAAACAAAAGAGGCGACAGCTTTAAAGAGATCAGCGACATAGTGCTGCTTGTACTTGCATATTTTGATGAACATGAAGACACTATGTCATTTTCCATAATTAAGGAAACATACCATGCTCGAAAAATAATCCAGGAGTAGCTTCCAGTTACACCCTACATTACAGTTTGGGGTGCATAGAAATTTATTAATTGCAGTAGAGACTATGCAATTGCAGTTGAGACAATCATGTTTACATCTTGCCTGAGGAAGGGGCCTGAGTTGCCTCAAAAGCTTGTACATTGTAATCTTTTTAGTCAGCCAATAAAAGGTGCAATTTTGCTTGACTTCTTATTACATCCATAATGACTTAACATGGTACAACACCCTAGTACTACATTCTTTTTCTGTAAAATATTACTGTAATCCTGAAGACAATTTTTATGATAAAGTTTAGGTAATATTGCATACTTGTTTTGCTGCGGTGGGCTGGTGCCCTGCCCGGGGTTTGTTTCCTGCCTTGCCCCCCTGTGTTGGCTGGGATTGGCTCCAGCAGACCTCCGTGACGCTGTAGTTAGGATATAGCGGGTTGGATAATGGATGGATGGATACTTGTTTTGAATTGTGACACCTTTTCAGAATTTTTTAAAATGTCAAATAATTTTTTCCATGCTGTTGTAGATCTTTTGAGAGCTGTAACCATTATTTTTTTTGTAAAATTTACAAATTTTATTTTACAGTAACAAAAAAATGAAGAAGACTACTCCTGCTAAAAACATACACAATGAATGATGTTTTATCAAATAAAAATTGTTATTCATATTTTTTCTTTATTGTGCTTATATTTTCTCTGTTGCCTTTAAGTATGGAAGCTTGAAGTATTTCAGAGAAGTTTTGACAAACTTCATAGTCTGGGGTTGCTTTGTGTAAGCTGTCTTGAATCCTAGCCAATAGTTTTAATTTAAGCAGCATGAGTGTGCCCTGACAGTTTCACAAACTTCACATGCTAATTCTAGGTGTGCATACTGTAGTATCCTCTATATTTATACTTTACTAAATGCTTACATTGCACTACATTTTCATGGAAAATAACTCATGAAAGTATATTGTAAATGTAGAATATTAACATCACTGTTAACATTCATTAAAATGCAATCCTTGTGTCAAAGTTAAAAAATTAGTGTGTAAGCTAAGGCCCCTTAAAGCCCTTTCACCTCAGAAAACTATGAGATACAGTAAAAATTAGCTCACATACATTGAGTGTGATTTAATTAAGTTATACACAATATAATTTATTTTATTGCATAATAATGAATAAATTACAAATAAATCAAATGTACATCACTGTTAAACTCATATCTGATCTCCATTCCCCACACTTCCAGAGTGTAAAATGAGACACATAGGAGTGGATGTGTTGTGAATATTATGGTATCCCAAAGATTAGGGGATCCTTGGAATACTTCATTAATGAAGAACAATATTAATAAATGTCTGCTATATTAAAAAAAAAAGCTGTGAAACGTGTCTTACTGAATTAGATTTTTTTTTAAATGCATGTGTTACAGTATGTGCAGTAGGATTTTCTTGTTATGTAAGGATAAGGTAAGAGTGAGATTCTTTCTTGATCCTTTGGATGATTTTTGAACTGCTTTTTGTACTATTGTACCTTTTGTGAAAGTGTTTATTTGATATTTGGACTTCAGGATTCACACATTATACACTTCATGTCTACATTTTGACAATTATTACTAAAACATGAAAAAACATTTCTGTTTTAATGATGCGTTTACATAGATTGTTCTAGATGCGCAACACACATGAAATGCATGTGTTCCAAATAACCATATAGTATTTATAAAAGGTGTCATTTTGCTTGACTTCTCACTCTATACAAGTCTAAGCAACTGACATGCAGGTAAACAGACTTGAGCTGAGAAAACTGTGCGGCGGTGGAGAATGTGATAGCAGGCTGCTTGCTGCTTATTGACACATTTAAAGGACAAAAGACGCTGATAGAGAGGTGCAAAGCAATTTAAGGTGGGACTGATCTACGATTTTTTTTCATAGGTTTTGGGAATTCTAGTGTTAAGTGAGTGTTGAACCACCAGATTTCTGCTGACTGTAGTTTACAGTGATTAGAGACATTGGTGTGCAGACCAAAGTGTAAAAGGAGGAGTTTGAGCAGGAATTCCATTCCATGTGTTAGCTAGCTGGCAGGGTTTCACCTTTTTGACGCCTTCCGTAATCTCATAATAGGTACATTTGCATCTGGTAGAAGAGTTGGAAAATTATGCAGCCCCAAATGTGCTGTAGATCTCTGCAGGACTCATTTTTAATACATGCCATCTTTAGGTTTCAAGTAAAATGTAATAACTATATCATATTTTTAAAAATATTTGTTAATTTATATTTATATAGTGATACTCTGAAAATGGTATAAAAAGTTAAGAATGATATTTATTTTAATAATATTAATTCTGCTGGCTAATAAAAGTTGAAGGTTTAACTTGAGAATAATATCTTCTTCCAATATTTTCAATCTGGTGCCTTAAATAGAATTTGAATGGGTTTTTAAATTGTTTTGTAATTGTAATTTTTAAGCTTGTTATAGTGTGTGGGAGAGTTAGGAAGAAATTATCAAACTTAAACTGATGTACTGTGTAAGGCTGTTCACCAAAAGTATATGCTTTTAGTCAGATTGATAT